>NC_142106.1:42785000-43085000 GCF_056152115.1 Neolamprologus brichardi | reverse complement strand
TGGTTCGCTTATCAGCCTCGTCTCGGAACTGAGGACGCCATCATCTACCTGCTCAATCGTGTCTACACCCATCTGGACCAGCCGGCGAGCACTATGAGGGTCATGTTTTTTGACTTTTCTAGTGCTTTCAACACCATCAGGCCGACCCTCCTGGGTGATAAGTTAGCAGCAATGCAGGTGGATGCTTCTCTGGTGTCCTGGATTGTTGATTACCTGACAGGAAGACCACAATATGTACGTCTCCCACAGTGTGTGTCTGACAAGGTAATCAGCAACACAGGGGCACCACAGGGGACTGTCCTCTCCCCCTTCCTCGTCACCTTCTACACCACAGACTTCAGCCACTGCACAGAGACCTGCCATCTTCAGAAGTTTTCTGATGACTCTGCGGTGGTTGGATGTATCAGCAGGGATGATGAGACAGAGTACCGGGCTGTGGTCGACTCGTTTGTCACGTGGTGTGAGCAGAATCATCTGCAGCTCAACATGGCAAAGACCAAGGAATTGATAGTGGACTTCAGGAAGACCAGGAAACACTTGACCCCTATTTCAATCCAGGGGGTCAGTGTTGACATTGTGGAGGACTATAAATACCTTGGAGTACACATTGACAATAAACTGGACTGGGCTAAAAACACCACAGCACTTTACAGGAAGGGCCAGAGTCATCTCTATTTTTTGAGGCGACTGAGGTCCTTCAACATCTGCCAGAAAATGCTCAGGATTTTCTACGAGTCTGTTGTGGCCAGTGCGATCCTCTACGCCATTGCATGCTGGGGTAGCAGGCTGAGGGTAGCAGATGCCAACAGACTCAATAAACGGATCCGTAAGGCCAATAATGTTGTGGGGATGGAGCTGGACTCCCTCAAGGTGGTGTCGGAGAGGCGGATGCTGTCCAAGATAAAGACAATGTTGGATAACACCTCCCACCCACTCCATGACATGCTGGTCAGTCACAGGAGCATGTTCAGTGAGAGACTGAGATTACCGAAAAGCACCACTGAATGACACAGGAAATCTTTCCTGCCTGTGGCCATCTCCCTGTACAACGCATCCACTTAACACACTGGTTACTGCTACAACTACACATGTTTCTTTTCCAGCTATTTATTAATGAGTGACTTATATATATATATATAGATAGATAGATATATATGTATATATTGTACTATTCTTAGTTAGCGTATTGTCTGTCTTGTTAATGTTGGTTTATAATGGAGCACTGTAACAAAAAAATAATTTCCCCCAGGGATCAATAAAGTATTCTGATTCTGATAAACCTCAGAGCATGACAGCATGTCACTCTTCCTCTCAGAGCAACCAGGAAGAGTCAGTAAACAGAAAATGAACCAATACAGGTAATCCAGCAGGAAGTGGGGTTATTAGCAAGTTCACCTTCAAAATAAAACCTTCTGGTTTAATATTTTTAACTTTTTTGTTGTTCTTTATAACTTGCATATAAATGGATTATTTTAAAGCAGACATAAAAGATAAATGACATAAATGCCTTTGAGATATCACACTTCCCGTCTGGCCTATGTGAGGCCACTACAAACTTGAAGGAGTCCAAAACAACAGTCCTTAAATCAGTCCTTAGGCAGAAGAAGAAATACTTGTGCAACTGGCCTTAGGAAGGTTCTTGGTTGGTCTTTATATCTTTATATCTGAAGGTTCTCAGTCATCCAGGTCATCGTAGTCTAAGGAGCTTGGAAAGAAAAGCGTCTGGACTTCTTTGAGTTGCTTCAGAACTGAAGAATCTTCTCGGATGAGAGGTGAAACGTCTTCAAGCAACTCAAAGAAGTCCAGACGCTTTTCTTTCCAAGCTCCTTAGACTTTATGTGTCAACCTTTCTCACATGTCCATCCTGCCCAGGAAAAGTTGCCATGACTATGGCCATGGGCCAGTAGTTGCGAACAGTTCGTTTGTCCCTAAGGAGAAATAGATCCCCAACTTGAACGTTTCTGCGTGGCACTGTCCATTTTTGTCTTTGTTTTAAAGCTGGTACGTATTCTCGGCTCCAACGGGCCCAAAACTGGTTTGCAACTTGATCAATGTTTCCAAGTGGATGGCTGTGGATAAGCCCCAGAGCATGACTGCATGTCAGTCTCCCTCTCAGAGCAACCAGGAAGAGTCAGTAACAGGTAATGAACCAATACAGGTAATCCAACAGGAAGTGAGGTTATTAGCAAGTTCACCTTCAAAATAAAATCTTCTCGTTTAACATTTTTAACCTTTTTACGGTTCCTTATAACTTACATATAAATGAATTATTTTAAAGCAAACATAAAAGATAAATGACATAGATGCCTTTGGGGCATCACATGGGTCTATTAAAGCGTGGCCGACACTGCACCCATTCAGTCTTATTTTAGCCTTGAGCTAGTTACCTTCCCCCAGATTGGAGGAACCTGACTAAGTGTTCTATCCTTTTGTAATATCGAGCTAACATATTGTGGTTGGTCAACTTATTTGTACAAAACCACACACTTTTAGAAATGAAAATTACAGCATGTATTTTGAAAGAAAACGATTTAGAGTACAGAGTAATAAAAGTCAAGCTTCACTCACTCCACTCTGTAGGTTGGCATCAGTCATATAGTTTTTATCAGCAGAAGCAGTTTGCTCAGTTGTCACAGAACAGCAGAAGTTGAAATGATCCATTATGCTTAGTGCTTTTCAGACTTCTGCTCCATGCTGGCTTTTACTTGAAATTTAAACTACTGTACCAGAATATCGTATTTGTAATGAATTCTCATTGTGCTAAGTGATAAAGCCCATCTACAGAAGGAGCACCTGCTGCTGCTGCTCTACTAACTTGCTGCACATACTACACCTTTTGTGTAGACACTATGTACTCAGATGGCACTTAATGTTCGAGGTCTGTATCTGCTCTTAAGGAGCAGAGTTTTCTTTGACAGGCAGAGTTCACTCAGAGCAAGTCTGGCCACCTGAACTCAGCCACCTCATTTGGGTCAGTTGTCAGGTGTGTCGTGACTTTAGGGGCCACTTGCAGCCAGTAGACTGTATATAAAAAGGATAGAGTTTCTGAAAAGCAAAGAGTCTCTAATTCTTTATAGTGGCCAGAAGGGGTTGAATGGTGTAGTTGAAAAAAAGATCTCAGGTTTATGGATTTCATCTTTAATTTTGAGCCTTACAACATGGTTTTTATTTTGCAAATTATAGTCTCTGTTAGGGGTGAGAAGGATGGAACAGCAGGCTGTGCTTTAGGATGTGACTGACAAGACATTATTTTATATCTGTTAAACTGTTATCATTGGCATTTTTCACAGATTGAACCACAGAAATGGAAGCAAAAGTTATTCCCTACAATACATAACTTTGTTTCACGGCCAGATCTGCCCTTCATTTGTGATTTCTGGTTTCAAAAAGCTATGATGGTAACGGTGAAAAGACTGGCTTCGAAACATTACTTCTTTCATAACAACTGCGTCAACACAATCCACTGATGAAGACCACAGGGCACAGCTGAAAGCTGGTAAGTGCTGATTTCAAGAAATCAGGAGTGAACCATCAGCTTTATCTGGAGTATGGTTTGAAATGGCTGCTGTAAAATAATTTGTTTTTTTCTTCTTTGTCAGATGAATAAACTGGAGTGCTGTGCAAAAGTTTCGAGCCACCTGTCATTTACTTTTATATTGTGAAAGAAAAATTGTAAATAGGTGCAGTTTGAAAGTCAGTATTTGTTATGACCACCTTTATTCTTTGACAGAGTCTGAACTCTCTTAGGTAAGCTTTCTTTATGATCCCACACAGCCTCAGTAATGTTTAGGTCCAGGCTCTGTGGGAGGTCAATCCAGTTCATCCAGTCCAGTTGGCTGACAAGTGAAGCTGTTGACAATCAGATGGTGGTGCATGATGAATAAAAATCTGACGGTACTTTTCTGTGTTCATATTTCCATCAATTTTGATTGCCAACACAACTGGCTGACTGTGACAGCCAGTCGTGTTGAATTTCACCAGTCACCGTGCTTGAAAGATCGCCCTAGACGCTCGGCGTTATTGTTTCCTGACATCCGCCAGAGTTTCAACCGATTCAACCACAGAAATGGAAACTCCCTTTTAGTAAGAAAGTACAATTCTGTCTGTTATGCATAGACAAAACAGGTTTGAATAACTGCTTATATAATTCATAGGAGAGTGATAAGTGGCTTGACTAACAAAACAGTGCTTCGACAAAGCAATGTATGTCCAAAGAAAACTCTGAACCCCATCCAGAAAGCCTGGAGAGCTGTTTTCTCTTTTAAAAAGAATGTCTGGCTCCTTTTATGTAAAATCTAACAAAAAAAAGTGGTCTTTCCTTTTTGTGAAGCTTGGTTTTTAGCAAATATGAATTTATAATTTCCAAACATGTTTCAATTAGGCGTACCATGACAGTATATTTAGCCCTACTTTGGGCTGACGTGGAACTGAGTCACCTCTTGCACATCTTTGTCCAGTAATTACTTGCAGAGTATTATTGAAAAAGATTTGTATCAGTATTTTTCATAAGTCAGTGTCAACTATTTTAAAATATGCGCTCGCAAAAATCCACTATGTGTCTAATAAGTTCTGGCTTATCCTGAAATATTTGTGCCCAGATTAGATCAAGCCAAGTCAAACTCTTGTTCTTCCTATCTCAAATTCTTCCCCTTGTGCGTCGCCTACACTCTTCTTTTTAATGTTAAATGTCAAATTAATATTCAGCATTTTCAATGTCACATTAAAAAGCCAATATTCCATCTAGCTCATTTGCTTTATTGCGTTTTTCTCACTTCGCACCTCACCTCAGTACCCTTCGCAGGCTTCTCCGCTTTCCATAAAATCCCTAACCCTCCCATCCTCCACCCTTCTCTCTCTCGCCGTCTTCTCCATCTCTACCGCCCTCTCCAGCTGAAGTGCTGGCTTGACTAATTAAAAGCCTTAATCAGGATTCATAATTAGGTCTAATCAGTGCCTTGTACATCATTCCCTTGCATTCTTCCTTCGCTTGTGGTAAGGGCCGAGATGCTTATGAAATAATTTAGGCGACTTAATGTGTCCAAATGCGGAGCTGGGAGCAGGGCTTCAGCTAAAAAGAAAAGGAGAAGAATATGATTGGGACCAGGCGGCTGATTACTTCCCCTTCCTCCCCCTCTGGTTTTCTACTTCACACATTCAAATTTGTTCTCTCTCTTTCTCTGCCCTTTTTCTGTCTCTTTTTCCCGGTATGTGGTGTCCTCATGACAAGACAGTAGGGTAATAACGGAGACAGCCTTTCAGATTACAGCTCCCTCCTCTACCTCTGTATCCACCTGCTTCATTACAGCTGAGGCCACAGCACACTAAACCCGGCAACAGCCTTTCTGCTCTTTACTGCCTTCTGTCCACCTGAGCTCTCATCTGTTCGAACGCCCGATACAATGCATTACAGAAATAGAAAATTACACCGTTCATTATTCAAAAGGCCGCTACTCAGCTAAGACTGCAGCCTCCCGGTTTGCTTCCGTGTCCGTGTGCTGCTCTCATCGCATCTACAAAGCGGGAATATGATCCTGCTGCAAAGTAGCTGCGCCTTTTGGATTTTAGTGGTCTGTATCATGCTAGCTCGTAGAGTCCCGACCGTGCAGAATGTTTCTCCTGTTCCTCTGTGTCGGCCTCCTGCTGTCTGAATAAGAAATTGTTAAGGGGGAAAAAAAAAAAATTAAAGCGCCTTCAAAAAGAAAACCCCAAACAGTGGGAGTCTGAGAAAAAAGCTGCATAGAACAGATTTCAGCATGGTGCTTATTCTACCCTCTTTGTCTGTGCTGTCAGAGCCAGACCATTTAAAAAATATACACCAGGTGCCCAGGTATGTGTTCCTGCTGTGGTACACACATGTAATCGCAATTACGATGACAATGATTTTCCAGCAAGCCATACAGAAATTTGTCAAAATTATGATGTGCATTGTTCTGCGCAAGCTATTAGGCCTATAATGGAGTGGTTACCTTGGCGACTGTAAATCAAACCAGGTAGTGCAAGAGGATGAGGGTTATTAAAGGTGAAGAAAAACTACAATTGGTCTCATTTTCTGAAGGATTTGCTTTTTTTTTTGTGGAGAGTTGTGTGATGTCCTGGTAGGTGATGTCAAGATTTGCTTATGTACTACTCAGGAAGCTAAGTGTATCTGCAGTGAAAATTATTGCTAGGCTCGTAACGAAACAGGAACATGTTAGATTGCATTTTATATCTTTGCATATATAAGAATCTCTGGAACGTAGCTTATTGAAAGCATCCTAAAGAAAGGAACTCTCCACATACCCCACAGAAGAAAGCAGAAGAGGTTTAAAGCATCATTCGAAGCAGATGATGGAAATTGATGATTTGGGGAGAACTCAGAGACTGAACAGAATGAACACCAAAATCAGATAACGTCAGCTATCTGTTTAAAACCAGTCAAAGCCTGCAAGAAAATGGACTGACTGACAGCCAATGTCAATGGCAATGACAGAGCAGATAACCTTAGAAACCTAAAGGAGGTTGAGACCACCCTTGATCTAAGATAGAGGTTAACTTGAGGATCGTGAAAGCTTTTAAGAATCCCTTTTCTCCACAGTGCCTATTATAAATCCTGCCATTCAAGAGATGGGGGACCAAATCCATAACCCTTTTACATGCTGTTAGACGTTTACAGTAGGAGGCCTCCTTCCAGTAGATAGTTATCACCTCATTCGATGTATGCAGTTGAGGCCTGGTGAATGGAAGTACAAGGCAATGTGTTTCAGGTTAGTACAACTCCAGATTCGGATGCCGGAAGGGTGGGGAGGACATTGTTCAGTAGACTCTTAAGAGTGACGCAATAAAAAGGCAACTGGACTTCTTTAGGCTTGTGAGCACATTTCAACTCTCGTCCAAAACAAAAGGTAGAGAATCCGGTTAACTCCTAGTGGGGATTTTCCAATTTGAAGTCCTGAGGGTTGTCGACCTTCTACTGATCATCTGAGTCATCAATGACTCCAACGTGTAAAAAGCGGTGTGGGTCCTTACCATCATCGAAACCACTACGAGACCTTGCTCCACCCCATGGTGTGAGCTATTGAAGGCACCTGAGGCAAGGTGTCAATAGCGCATATGACATCACACTTGGCCTCTGGTGTTGTTTTATATCCTGTTTGGTTGATTTAGCCACCAAACGTATTTTTGGTACTAGTTTTGGTTAGAATATACATTTTTGTCAACAACAAGTTAGATTTCATCATCCTTCTTAACCAAGCTGCCAGAGGTCTCTGTTATAATTTGTGTTGCTCTCTGGTACAGAGATACATAAAGCCTGGTGATTATTTAGCATTACTACTATAAGTTAGAGAGTTTTTTTTAATCACACACCATATTTACACACATATGCACACAGCACTTCATCCTGTACCTATCATGCACATGCTCACAGTCATATGGATGTATCAGGGGTTCGGTATCTTGCCCAAGGACATTTTGACATGTGAACTGGAGGAACCAGGTATCAAACCACCAACCTTCCAATTGGTAAACAACCCGGTCCACCTCCCAAGCCACCAATGGTTCGATCATATCAGAATCAAATTTAAGTCAGGACAAGGCATTAAGTGTACTTTACTCTCCCAGCTTCTTAGTACATCTTGCAGGCTATTGCCTGGATAATTTAGCGACTGAGTGTGTTATGTCTGCTGAATGTCTACTCCACCTTTCATCTCAACTAGAGTACTTCTAATAATGAGAATGCAGCTGACCCGGACAATCCAGACAATTTGCAGATAGAGTTCATATATAAAATGGCTTCGTATTAATGCAGTGGTCTGAATTACCCAGTTCATGTAACTTTAAGTTTTCAGAAGAAACTATAGAACACATTTTTCGCATAAAGAGAACAATGAATTTTGTCCCTATTTCTCATGATTACATGGTTTTAGCCATTTGCACTGGTGGTGCCAAATTTAATTTTATGCATCTCCACCAAAAAAGAGAGACAAAAACAGAACTGCTTGGCTCAAAGTTGGTATGACTGATGTCATTTACAATTGAAAGGATAACCGGAAATAGCAGCAAGTGATTGGTGGATACAGCCGACAGGTGTTATCTATAAATGAACCCAATTTTTCTAGCAAAGCCAATCAGCACGTGGGCTGAGTCTCAAACAGCAGCCGAGTGGTTGAAATAGAGAAAGTTGACAACAACACTCTTTTTCAACCCCTGAGGTGGTGACACGCGTTCTGCAAGGGCTTTTTAATTTGTGCAACCTACTTATTTCTACTCATGTTTGCTGGACAGCTGTTAGTGAGATGAACAATCCTTATATGTAGGACTGATTCTTGATTGGCAAAATTAAAATGTTCCTCAGATTTTTGTTCAACAATAACTTAATGCTGTGACATAAGCCTTCTTTAATAAGCAAACAAACTATAATTAACTTGCTAATACATTTAAGAACTATTTGAAATGGTGGACTCACATTTGAACGATCTGAATAGTTTTGTTTTTTGACCTCTGTTTTTTTCCAATAAGCTTTAATAGAAGGAAACACATAACTTGTGAAGTTACAATTGAAAGGAGGACAATGCAAGGACACTCCAGGGAATAGAAATGAATCACACCCAATCAGATAGACCTTGTGACAACTGTTACAGCTTGGTTGAACAATGTCATCTTGAAACTATAAAATGAAAAGTATGGGGACATAAATTACTGCACTCGAGAAAGATCTTAAACCGCTGCATCCAGAAATCTCAACGTTTACCACATCAGAGCATCAATTAACGTTCACATTTGATAAATACTTCAATCAGCTGAGACAAAAGCAGAGATGATTGGTACCATCCATCTTGCACCCTCCTCCATTTCAGCATGTAGTGTTGCATAGAAAGCGTATTATGGTGCACAGAGGCCAATAAAGGCTGTTGTTCCACTCAGCTGTGGTCTTTATTGGTTATGGTAATGGCTTTTATGTCTCAAAATGAGTGTGACACTGAATTATTGATGTTTAAATGTCCACATGGAAGCAGTAATTTTGGGACCGTCATTCTCAAGGAAAAGAGAACATGCGCATTTAGGTTAAACCTGCAGTGTGTTGAATGTACCGCGGAAGGAGGATGGCATCCCATTCTGAGGTCGTGTGAGTCGTTTTATTGCTCATTGCATCAGGAGGGAAGAGACATGAGCGGGATGCGCACATCTCCATCACAACACCGTGTAATTCAACAGTTTAAAAATTCAAATGCACTTTAAATAAATGCATGAGGCCTGCACCTGCGGACGCTTTAGAGTTACAAGCCTCTCGGCGTACGTCTTTGACTTCACGCCGGGCAAAGCTAAAACTGATGTAAGTTTGGTGATTGCTCACTGAATTGCCATGTTTGTGTTTTTAGCCAAACACATGATCACACCTTGAATAAAGGCCATAAAATACCCTCTTTTGTCCTCTCTATTTAAAAAACCTCGCTGCATTTGCAGTCTTTAGAGAAAGAAAGGGGCCAAAGCGGAGCTATAAACTAAAGGTCAAAATCATTCCGAGGCTGGTTGGTGTGCAAATGAATGATCAAAAGTGTGTGTGTGTGTGTCTCTGGGGTAGAGTGTGGGTGTGTATTTGCTGGATGCAGATGAACTCCCCAAAAAGTTTTTTCTTTTTGAGTCAAAGCATCGTTATTAGTTGATGTCATGTGACTGTGCATGGTGGTCTCATTGTCCTGCTGATGTGACACACACACACACACTCTCTCTCTCTCTCTCTCTCACACTCGGCTGTCTGAGCAGTCATTTTCAGGGGTATTAGAAGCCCTGTAACATGGTGGGCCATTAACAGCATAGTAATATCACAAGTTGACCCTTGACCTTCATAGCAGCTTATATCTCCTTGCTGATAGATGCAGGCTCTGCATATAGCGCTCTGTGCTGGAAATGAACTGACATGTGGGAGAAGAGGGCAAAATCCCTCCATCTTAAGCCTCGCCGGAGCGAATAGCAGAGCAGCTTAGGAGGCGCGGGAGAGTGGCAGAGAGACAGACAGAGGAGCTTTGATAGAAAGTGGAGAGAGGGGGAGATGATAGGATAATGAGAATGGAGAGAACAGACTTTTTTCTCTTTTGTAAGGCTGCGGTTACATTCCCTCTACCAATCTCAACCTTGTCACCCTAAACCCAGCGCGATTGGGTTTCACTCAACCACATGACATCACCTGTTGATTTGATTGCAGAGCCTCGGTGATATATAACACGTCTTACTCTTTCTGCTCCCTTTTTTTTATATGCCTTCTTCTTCTGCCCGTACATGCTCACCTCATCATTCCTGCGACATTACTCATCTGCTTCTCACTTTGCTCGCTGTTTAACAGAATCCCCCCATGCATCAGATTGCATCTTAATGTGCGGGTCTTTGATTTCCGCTCATCTATCACAACCTCTACCTTCCCCATAATAAAGCAATGCCCAGTTTCTCGTTTCTTTTCTGTGCCACGACATTCGACCTTTTACCCTTTCCCCTTCAGCCTTGGATCTTTTCCTTTCCCACATTATTTTGGTTTCCGCCCTCGATCGCTGTGCCCTTAAGCAGCGGTGGAACCAGTTTCCCATGAGGCATGAGTGGCAGCCTGACCGACAGTCTACCTTTACCTAACTTCGTCTCTTCCAGCCCTCCCTCCTCTGAAATTTTCCACCGATTTCCCCTCCAACCATGCACCTCCCAACACCCGCAAATGACTCAATGCCCACCTGCCCTGCAGCCATCATCTATCAGTCAATCTGAATCTCACAGACACACACACACAATGGTGTGTGCACCATGGATACGCACATAATCACTGTGAAGGACTTAAATGACAGCTTTAACCCTCGGGGATATGCTGAACTTCTATGCATGTCTTTTTATAGTGTGTGTGTGTGCACACATATGGCCAGGGATGTCTGTGTACATGTAAATGTAGTTATGTCTATAAATATGTATGGTAATGCACAGAGAGGGGTTGTGAATAAAACATGGAACAGCCTATGGTACTCTTTATGGATGTTAATCTCTGAGGCTGTTACCTGCCTGTGATTGTGAAGACTTCACAATACTTTGTTCAAATGTCACCGCATCGTGTGAGTTGTGTTAAAGTGAATATGTGCTCTTTGACTGTCCTGTATGATAAGAATTATAATAAGAATGACTGTTGAACATATGCACACTCTGGGCGTATATAGTCACCACAAAAAGTTTGGCACTAAAGTTTAATTATATTATTAGATGGCAGAAAAAAAGTTCTGACATCAAACAACACTCAGAGTACTTTTATTTGCAGCTCAGGTACTTGTAATTCTGCATGGATAACTCATTTTGATAGACATATTATTTTTTTACTTGATGCGTGTAAACATCATAACCTGCTTATAATGACCTAGATAAGATGTTCTCCCAGTTATGAAAAGCCTGATTATCATATCTGGGATGCATCTATGTTGATATCATACTTTTCTAGTTTTTAGTTTTGAAAGAATGAGTTGTTGATGGAGGAAATTAAAAAGTGTTTAAAATTAAAAATTAACAATTCTGTTAGATGGTTCATAACTTTGGCCCAGACTGAAGTCTGTCAGCAACCATCTGACCTGGCTGACCACAAAAGTTGGTTTGGGCACTCTGAGCGGATTTAGATCAGTTTGGTGTGAACTAGGCTCTTCCTAGTCCAAACAGGCCCAAATGATTGCTCTGCTTGTGAAATACAGTACTGTGCAAAGGTCTTAAGCCACGCCCATTTGTATGTTTTGCTTCAGCAATTTAAAGAAATTTGTCCAAACATAAATATGTTGGTATATTCATGTTTCTGCCAATTTTGACAGAGTTTGTGTATTTCCAGTGAGCTTAGAGTTTAATATTTGGCATGACCACCTTTATTCTTCAAAACAGTCTGAACTCTCTTAGATAAGCTTTCATGTAATTTCTTAAAGTAGTTTTCGGGAATAGTTCCCCAGGCTTCTTGAAGGACATTCAAATCTCTTCTTTTTGGATGTTAGTTGTCTTTTGTTGTGTTCTGTGTCAAAATGATCCCACACTGTTTCAGTAATGTTGATATACAGGTTCTGCGGAGGCCAATACATGACTGATTGTGTTTCTCTAACCAGATCTGTTTTTACTGCATTGGTAATGTGCTTTGGGATGGATGACAAGCTGAAAAATGAAGCTTTTTCCAATCAAATGTTATTGCGTTGTGAATCAAAATCCGACTTTACATTCTGCATTCATAATTCTAACACCACTGGCTGAAATGCATCCCCAAACCATGACAGAGTCTCCACCATTTTTACAGAGAGCTGTAGACACTCACTATGGCTACAAATGATTGATCTTTTCCAACAGACTTTAAGGGCATAAAGATATAATCTATATTTTTGCTCATTGCTAAGTTGCCTGTTACATGGGAGACACAACATGAGTTCATCACTTGAGTTAGGTGCCTTTTTCATGCCTGAAGGATTCATATGTCAGTGTTAAGTGGCTTAGCAATCAAAAAGTGCTCCAAAAAAATTTTGAAAGCCCTTCAGAAATCCTGGAGAACTCAAAACCAGGTAACGTCTGGCTCCTCAGAAGTAAAATATAAAGATATAAGGGGTGGCTCAAGACTTTTGCACAGTAATGCATGTCAGCATGGACTTTCTGTAGATGTAACACTCGAAGCTTTTGCTGCTCTCCTGATAATATATGTTAAAGACTTTGGTCTTTCCCAACTTTTTCAGCTTCATATTTGTTTCCAGGTCCAAACTCGTACACGTAGGCGAAGGCTTTCATGTTTTGGGTTGCAGTGTGTTTTTGTCCCTTGTTTTTTGAGTTGACACGAGCCCCAGAAGACACTTCAGCTGTCATTCTATCCTTCTACGGGTTTTATAGCAATGTTGCTGTGGAGCATGGCTTTAAGCTCAGCTTTTAAAACCTGACGACATACTACGGCTTAGTGTGTCTTAGACAGCAGTTTTAATGCTTCAGGAAACAGTCACTGCCGGGCTTAAAATTTCATTTTGATGACAGGGAGGAAGGTTGGGGTCATGGCTTTTTTATTGTAAAATGATCAACTCATGCAGCGATGTACTAATCACTAACCTTTTGTTGTGGATGTTGTCATCTCACAAATTTCTGTCTGCAGTTTTCTCCATTTTCAGTGTCTCCTTCCTGTTGTGTCAGGGCATTTGACAGCTGTGTGAACATAGGTGCTGTACCTACATGCTGGCCTTCAGTTATTAGGAACAAATTAATCCTGATCTTTTCTTTTTCTTTTTTAGAAGATACCTGTACTTCTGTGATTTTATATTCTCCTGAGAACCAAGAAAAAAGGACTCGCCCCATCGAACTAGATTGTTCCATTGGCATATCAATAGAAAGCATGTCGTCTATTTAGTAAAACAGGACTAGCTTAAATAAAGCAAAAGATATAGACCAAAAACAAATGTCCATTACAGAAGACACAAATAAATAGGCTGGTTCTCAGGATGATACTAAACTAATAATTGCATCAGCCAGGACAGGGTGTAGTGTCTTTAGGTGTCCCATAACCAACCCACTTACTAACTTTTAACTTTTACCATTCTTAAAACCTCTTATTATAGCTGCCGCTGGCTGTAATAGTAGTAGTAATACCTAGAAAATCAGAGAAAATCTTATAGGATTTGAAAGAATCTGGAGCTTTGATTTGGGAGACCTAAAGCAGCAGGTTGGCGCACAAATTAGTTAACTTTGTCTCAACTTTCAATGAGTCGCCAAGCAGATGGGTTTGCTGTTTGTGCTGAGTGATTGTCTGGACTTCTGAATGCTGAGGCAGCTGTTACAGACATATTTTTCTCAAGGTGAACTGTAAGTGCTCTGGGGATATGCATACTTTTATCATCAAGTCAATTCAGGTATCCTCTTTTTTTTTTCCTTCAACAGTTATTTTTGTCTTGATGCGTGCTCAATCATCCAGGTAAGAAAATCCCTGAAAGCTGATTCTGTTCATGTGGGTGTCGCATTTACAGTCTCCCACCGAAACGGCTACATCCAGATGAATGGTAAACAGACTGGTTTAGCACTTTTCTACCCTACATGTGTCTAAGTGCTTCCTCTGAATGCAACTTCAGGTTTTGTACCTTGCCTGAGGATACTGCACACTTCGGCATGGAGACTGGAGCAGCCAGGGTTTGAACCCCGAACCTTCTGATTAGTAGGTGACCTGCGCCACCTGACGAGGCCCAACCAACTGAACCAAATCTCATAGTTTAACTTCAACAAATACAACATCACCTTTAGAGGAATCTATAAGTGGTCTTAATCGGTTCTGAGTGGTAATACATCAACTATGCATGCAGCTTTTATGTCCTGGTGACAATTGAAATTAAAGGTCTTTATATGTGCCAAGTGGTGTTTCAACATGGCTGCCGAGCGCCTCTTCTAAATCTAAGTGAATGTGGCAAACATGAAAACATCGCACCTGCCGAAACATCAGCATTTAGATTGAAGCGCCGCTGTGTCTGAGCATCGGTTTGCAGAGCTTCTAGCACAGCTGGAGGCGTTTAGTGTTATTTAATTAAACGCTTTTACAGAAATACCTAAAACTTTTCATTCTGGGAACGATGAGGAAATTGAACAAATTGGACCCAGATTCATTTCAGAAACAGTTAGATTTCGGTTGTTTGACCTTCATTACAAAAACACAGCAGAGCATGTGCCGTTTTTAGCTGTGTGTGGGAGTTATGGAGTTCTTTTTTGGCTTAATGATGGGTGAAGCGGTTTCTTTTTGACTTCCTATACAGAGCCAAGCTAAAGAATAAGCTTGTTAGGCATAATAATATTAACAACAAAATCCCTGCAGAACATTAAATCATCTGGGATCTTCAAGAAAACACGCAAACTTTGAAGAAGGACAGTTGTACTGGCTTTGGATCTAAAGGGCGATTTGTCTTTAATGGACAATTGGTTTTACATTAAGAAGTCTATGACCTTTCCTGGCTTCGGTGAATGTGGCCATTAACTCTCCCAAACACAACTCCACATTTTTAGATTAAATGCAAGAACAGCCCGATCCAGACGCAAATGCAGACATAGATAAATACTGAGGTAGGGTTTTGTCTTCTCTGCTTTGTTGTCTATTACAACTATGAGCTTTTTTTCCCTTTTTTTCTGAACCAGAATGAACATTGCCGAATAATTGAGTGATTCGTCTTGATCAACAACATTTTAATTATGTTTTGTCTTGCAGGGCAGCGAAAATCAGACTCGCTTCCCTTTTATTAAAAACAACATTTCTTACATGAACTGCTACAAAAACACTTTCTCTCACTAATGCTGGTTGTCAGCGCACCATTCATCGCCGTCGCGCTAATATTTATTTGCATAAAAATTAGAGAATTATGTAAAATAAAGACTGGGTGGAGGGGAGGAGGGGGGCACACAAAGGGCAGGTCATTTAAGAAAGGAGGAGAATGAGACAAATGTTCCGCTGACGACTGGGATGGAGGGATAGGAGATACTCCCCACGGACCCAAATGAGACAGTGTAATGAGTTGCCAGGCTTTGATACAGTCTTCCTCAAATCAGCAACACACTCATCCAGACAGACAGGGTCTTACTAATACATTCTGCTGTAGACGTTTTTCCCAGCTTGCCTCCCTCCTTCCTTCTTTTCTCTCCCGGCCTCGTCTCCGTCTCTGTCTCTGTTCCAGCCTATCAGACATGACAGTACCAGCTGGCTCCTGGCAAACTCACAGCCAGAGGATATAAGCAGCATGTGCGTGTGTGTGCGTGCGTGTGTGTTTATGAGCTTGTGTGTGTGTGGTGAGGGCTGGTGGGGTGGGGGAGTCAACATATCTGTCTTTTTGGGGTGTGCGTCCACACTTCTGACAGGTTTGGGGTTGTGTTTGTGTGGCAGATTAGGTTTGGGTGTCTTAAGTGTGGAAAAAAAAGAAAAGCGGACGTGTTGATTTGGTGTCACGGAGTCTGAGTCTGAGCGATCTGAGTCACAGGTGTGCCGGTTGCTTTGGGGTGGGGCTCAGAGTAATATTTAATTCCAATAAAGATAGTTGTCAACACTTGCTTGAAGCAGCTGTGTACTCTTGTGGGTGCTTGGCATTTGCTTCTCTTGTCTGACTCACTGAGCACATTAAAAGCCACTTATTTGCCTTTGTTGCCGTGTAGCTGTGTGCCGGCGGAGATGATGTGCTCGCTCTTGCTTTTGTACTTCCCAGCATTTCACCAAAGTTCTAGTATTTTATATAAATTTCTGAACTGTTTTCTCACAAAACCCCCCAAAAAAGTCAAACATCAAACCTCCTATTTTGCATTAGCATGCGTTCACATGGTTGCAGGAAACCTTTAAGGCTTATTGAAAACCTTTAAGATGAACACCAGATGCGTCTGTAATTTTGACACTTTTCAACATGTTGAACCTGACCCCGAATACCGCTGGCCCTCCTCACCTTTCCTCCGCTGGCCCCTCTCGTTCCCCTCCATTGATTAAATACACATATTTCTCTTTCCATCTGCCCGCCCATACCTCCTGTTGCCTTATAAAGTTTTGACCTAGATCCATAACGGGGAGGGAGAACATCCCAGTCGGGGGGGGGGGGACACAGACATATCCCACTCCCCAAACCCCCATCGAAAATGTGTATTTTTAGCTACTCAGTGAAGCAAACCTAAACATCTTTTCAGAAGTTACAGCTTCATATTTGTGCGTTTGCTTGTGTTTCTTCCATCTCCTCCTTGGCTGTTTACGACCTATTACACCGAGTAATGAGCAATCCCAAAGATTAGAAGCCACTCATACTAAAAAATGCAAAAGCCAACATCCTGGTGACTTTTAAATATGCTCGTTATGTGTTTCGGTTTAATTCACAGAGAAGGTTTGGCACCAGATTCCCAAACCAGAATGAATCTGGGGTTAAAGCAGCGCTTCAGTACAAGTCATAATTGCAGCTTAGCAGCTCAGCCAGACATTAAGAAAGAGCCCCTAATTTTAAAAGACCACAATGGAACTTGATGGAAACCAACAGCATCCCATGGGTCTGTCCAGACGGGGTCTGAACCAACTCTCTATTGGTTGAAACAGGCCAGACCTGATGACAGACAGGCAGGCCAGAGCTGACAAACTGGGGCTCACATGTTACATGCTGTTTGTTCTGTACAGACTCCAAAATATGTGAGACATAGAAGCATGGGGTGATATTCAGACGGAGGAGAGGAGAGATGGGAATTGAGTAGGAGTGAATGAAATGAGAGGAGGTGAGAAGCGGAGGGGAAATGGGTTGACACTGAGTAAGAGGAGGTGGCAAATGTTGCAGGGAAGGTGGAGGTGGGAGGACATTTTCACATATTCATAAGGAAAGAGTTTGTGAGTTTTGGAGAAATAGTAAAATGGTTGCAGTTTTCTTTATGTGTCGATGTGCTCGTCTCCAATCCAACCCTCATTGGAGGTAAAGCAAAAAGCACAATATGAAGTCAAAACGTAGCGCAAGGAAGCTGAGCAGGTGAAACATAACGTGGAATTGATGTAGAATACACTTCCTCAAAAAATGAAAGCAACACTTTTTAATCAGAGTTTAACATCAAGTCAGTTAAACCTCAGGTTGTTAATCAGTTTCAGCTGCTTTGTTGTTGAGATGAAATTAACCTCAGGCGCACTACAGGGGCAGCAATGAGACAACCCCCAAAACAGGAGTAGTTTTACAGGTGGAGGTCACTGACATTTTTTTCCCACTAGTGTTGCATTTGGCTAGTGTCAGTGTCACCAGTGGTAGCATGAGGCCATATCTGGACCTTGCAGAGCTTGCACAGGTCCAACACATCCAGGATGGTACATCAATATGTGCCTTTGCCAGAAGGTTTGCTGAGTCTCCCAGCAAAATTTCCAGAGCATGCAGGAGATTCCAGGAGACAGGTAGTTACTCTAGTAGAGCTGGAGATCCTTAACCCATCAACAGGACCAATATCTGCTTCTTTGTGCAATAAGGAACAGGATAAGCACTGCCAAAGGTACATAATGACCTCCAGCAAGCCAGTGATGTGAGTGTCTCTGACCAATCAGAAGCTCTATTGGGCCCTGTCCTCACTGCCTGGCACTATGTAGCCTGATTGGCATTTGCCATAGAATACCAGAATTGGCAGGTCCACCACTGGTGCCCTGAGTTTTCACAGATGAGAGCAGGTTACATTGCTCAGCATGACCAGTCTTCATGGTTGGTCACTGATGATCTGGGACGACATATCCATGGAGAGATCCACAGACCTTTACAGGCTGGGCAACAGCGTCCTGACTGCCATTAGGTATCAGGATGAAATCCTTCGACCCTGCTGGTGCAGTGGGTCCTGGGTTCTAACAACAAAGCACAGCCACATGTGGTGAGAGTATGCAGACAGTTCCTGTAGGATGAAGTAACCAATAACACTGACTGACTTCCCACACTTGCCAGACCTAAATCCAAGAAAACACCTCTGAGACATTATGTTGAACGTGTTGTAATACTCTATAAAAATTAAAGATGGGCTGACCTAGATTTACATTCATTTTGTATACCGTGTTGTTCTTTAATAGTTCCATAGCACCCAAAGCAGAAAATAGTGCATTTAGAGTTGTTTGGTATGTTATGAAAAGGTATGTTTATAAAAGCAGGGATCAGGGCAAATATTCTGACTGAAGCTTTTTGATCAATAATTTATGTCCTTTCCATTTAATACTATTCTATGCTGTCAATTTTTAATGGAGGTTTTTTTTTATCGTCAGTAGTAAAATAATACAAATGTTACAATATGTGTGAAACTGCAAAGGGGGGGGGGGGGGGGGGGCTGAGAAGAAACACAAGAAATAAATGAGAGCAAGAACTGCGCGTGGGGTGAGTGGATAGCTCGAGGCCAGTTGGCAGTGACCGTAAGTGCTTTCATTGCAAGGTGCTGCTTCTGTAGCTGAGCCCTTGAGCCAGGTCTAACAGCAGCACAAATGGATAATGTGTTAAGCATATTGCTACATTTTCTGCTAGAGACGCTGACATCTGAAGCTGGGAAACTGAATCGGGGCTCAGGACTTGGACAAGGTGCAGATAGGTGAGGGCAAGCAGGGCAGCATGGAGGTGGGCCTTTTGGAGGCGGGTAAAGGGGAAGATGTTCAGCCACATCGCAGTTAATGTCCTGACTGAGCAGCTTATCGCATTCCAAAGCATTATCCCCGGGGACTCGTTTAACTGAAGGTGCAAGCCCTGGTTTCTATGAATCACTCGCAACGTAACGCAAGTCGCTGCTCATTACTGCAAAGACTGACTGTGGTGCGATCCTGGGAGGTCTCAAGGGACGGGTGGTGACGCCACTGGCAGGGTTACGACCTTTGTGGTTGCACCGGTCGACTCATCACCGCCACCGTGCATCCCCAGGCCGTCGAGGGAGCTTCACTGGATGTTTGTGCAAATGCACATACATTGCACCTCCAATGCACCTTCTTGTTAGCTGCAGATGTAGTTTGATATGTTGCTGTTTTTCTCTTTCTGTTTTCACTGAGGATGCTCAATAATTACTTGATTGGTGTCTTATTTCTAAGGAAGCCTGATAACTAAGTGTCTCTGAGGGAAGTGCGTGTGTGCGTTTTCAAAAGAGACAGAGAGCGAGAGTGGCAGCGAGCAGAGTGCTCAGTGTGTGCTTGTACTTTCTGCTGCGAATGTGTTCCAGATAGTGGTGCTGATGGCTATCTTTCGGAGAGAGCTCTATTGATTTGGCTGGGGTAAATAATTGGTTGGGTCTACAAGCTGTCATGTTCGGCCTGATTGCTAAGCATTGGTGGTCTCAAGCAGTTATCTTCCTCCATATCCCTCTCTGATCCTCCTCTAGCCTCCTTAGTCTATCTCTATATTTATTGATTAGGACCCTATATGGTCATTCTCCATCCTTAACTTTGGGCAATAATCCCTGTGCCAAAGCACTGTTTACAAGTTATCTGCTCTCCACTCCTTGTAGTATTGTAGATGGAGGGCAGGTACAATTTAAGGAGGCGAAATGAGGAGACTACAGAATGAGGACATTCGGAAGGGTCAGCTGTAATACAGCCTTTCATAGTGTGCCCTAGTTTTCCTTCATAGTAGGCTACTGAAAAGTGAGGTGTGTGTGTGTGTAGGGGGGCTTCCCTGGAAACTCAATTTAAAGCACTTGAACTTATAAAGAAAATAAAATGCTCTCCGTAATCAACATGCCAAGATAAAGTCAGATTTAGGACATAATCACAAGTTTTAAAAAAGAAAAAACATCTTTAAATTGACCGAATAAAAAAAAATCTGACTGCCAGCGCTGTGGTCTGTGTCCTGCGCAATGGGAGGCCTGGGTGTCAAGTTTGGGAGGCCCTGGACCACATGAGGCAGCCTCTCACGGGGTCACTGAGCTGGAGCGATGAGAAGACCATTAGCGACCCCGCTTGAGTGCCTTTGGGAACTACAACCCCCGCTGAGTCCAGAACAAGAGAGTTTATTATCCCGGCAAACCCACAAGGGTTTCTTTTGAATGGAGAAACGCCTCATTTGCTGCAACCGGTGGATTTTTGTCCATTTTGAAAACCTGTACCAAGACCAACACTGCACCCACATAATCCCTGAAAAGCCCATAGGGAACCGCTGAAAGGTATCCCATCCCAACAATGACTTAGCCATATTTAATTATGGTTTTGTAAAGTATAAATGTGTCATGCCGGGGGGAAAAACACGAGTTGAATAGCAGGACTGACACAAAGTGGCAGGGTTTAATGGGTTTAAAACGTTTTTATACCATTAGCTGCATATTTACATGTCATATATAGTAAAACGGAGTTCAGACTGGATTACATGTCATTCATAGAACTGCTTTGGAAAACAGCGTTATAGTTCTTTTTCACACTGTATGCTAAGTGTGCCCTATTTTAGGTTTTTAACTAAATTTCTTTCTTTTTTTAATGCTTGTTTAACATGGAGCCCACACCTAAACAACTCAAAGCTAAATAAGCTCACGGTGGCAGCTCCTCATGGAAGCCTGGAAGTTTCGGGAAGAGCAGAAAGCTAACCGGGAGCTGAAGTTAGCGGGGACGGTAAACTTCCTCTGCCACGTCTGAGCTCCGGCAGCAGCAGCACTTCCTCCGGAGCTCACAGCCGCGAACCGCGGCGGAAAAACGACAGGAACACACGTGAATTAATTAACGGTAAATTAATTAAACGAACACGACATTTTTTTCTCTTTCTCTGTCTTCGAGACTTTTTACACTTTTGGTTAATTTTGAGAGAGTATCGCTGAAGTAGACGACAGACATGTTTGCCGTCACTTCTGTTGAATTTCGGCAAAAGATAGGGGTCGAAGTTTTTTCCTTTTTCTTTCTTTTTTTTTTTTTAAGGAAAGATTGAAAACGCACATTTCCCCCTCTCATTCGTTTGTTCGGTCCCAGCCTGAAAACTTCATCAGCGTTAATTGTCGCACGTTGCTTCTTTCGCGCAGCGGGTGAGATAATAACCGTGGATCCAAGTGGGGAGGAATTTAGAAAATCAAGTTCTCACTGCTGTGGCTCTGTAGGAGCAGTTTACACAAATGACACTTTTACAGGAAAAAAGAGGAGCCCTCAGGCTGTGTTTATATTGCTTTATCTCAACTATGAGTGTTGCAGTGAGTATTACACTATTAAAAATCAGGTCAAAATATGCGCAATGAATAGTTGTGGAGGGGGGCTTTGTTTGCCTTGAGAGGGGTACATTCTCCTCATTCCTCTTGCTGTTATGTATACACAGACAGATTATCTCCTGCGAGCAAATCCTCATACTGACTCTCCTTCCCATGCTCTCTGTTCCAGAACTGCCATGCTGCCCAGGCTCCCTTTCTGTCTCCTAATTTCTCTGCCAGTTCTCCTGGTGCAAGGGAGCACAACTAATTCATCCAAGAAGAGCGCAGATGCCCCAGCCGGTCCAGCATCTCGCCCGCCGCCACTTCCTCCTCCACCTCAGGGTGACCCAAGCTGGACCCTAGGTCTGCGGCTCTACCAGGCCCTCCGCTCCGACTCGAGCTCCGTAAATGTCATCTTCTCTCCTCTGCTGGTGGCCTCCTCTCTCGGAGCACTGGGGGAAGCTTCAGCCGGTAACACCTCCAGCCAGGTCCAAGGTATCCTCAACCCACCGTCCCCCGACAAGGCGGGGACGCAGGTTCCCGAACGTCTTGCCGAGGCGTTGAAGAGCTTCAGTGAAGCCAACGGAACCAGCTTTCACCTGCACGCATCCTCGGCTGTGTTTTCCAAGCAGGTCTCTCCAGTCGACCAGGCCTTTGTGAAGCAGAGTCAGGCTAGGTTCAGAGTGCAGCATCAGACTCTGGGGAAAGGAGACTCCAAGGCTGACCTGAAGCAGCTTCAGGACTGGGCTAAGGCCGGCCTTAGTGGACTGGAAGGCGCTCCTTTGGAGGCCGAAATCAAGGCCAGGGCCGGAGCTTTGATCCTGGCGAATGCAGTGCGTTTAAAAGGTGTGTAGAAACAACATCACTGTAAATTAAATTAGTGCAGGGTTACTGAAATATTAAATAACAGCGAGCATCCAATTTTGCTTTTAAAACTGTGGGAGCGAAAAAGCTTGATGTCTTTTCCCATTTTAGTTGAGAGTATGGCGTGCAGCATTTTTAGTGATCACACAGCACAGACAGTCCGCACAAGTCTTTGCTTGCTCTGTGGCGCGTCCCACCTGTGCGCACCCTGCAACTCCACGGGTGTGTGCGCGCGTGCATGCGTTGGACTCCAGCTGGTGGACACAGCAGATAAAGGATGATTCTGGGGTCTATCACTGAGAGCTTATTCATCTTCCATTGGGGGGTGATGTGTCATCTTAAATAATTGAGTAACAAGTGTCCAGACTCTCTCTCCCTCGATGTCATGCCTAACATCTGTGCTCGGAGCGCTCCAAGTCTGCGGCGGCACAGCTTGGCTCGGCTCTGCTCTTTGTGACAGGCTGCAGTGGTGGAAAGCAGTCAATATTTCTGCACGGACGCAGTCGGTTAGAAGCTCCATCTGTGATTTAACAGTTGCATCCCAAAAACATATCCATCTAAATCCTTATCTGAGGTTCATTATGGCACGCTAAATGTGCCAATAAATATCGCGTTTTATTGTCGAGGGTCGGCAATATTTGTTCATCCGCACTTATCATGAGTCAAGGAAATGGCTTATTTTCCTTTTTCTTATTTTTTTTTCCCTTTTTTTGTGTGATTGTGGAATTTAATCTACCATCTCCTCCTTCGTGTCTCAGAGCACAGCCAACATTTTGAATGCCCGCTGACGTAGATTCTCATTTTTTTTTGTTTGCGGTCTCCACAAAAGATGATGATGATGATGTGTTAAATATATCCTTCTGTCTCGCTTGTTCCTTTTTTTTGCAGCGTTGGTCTCTGTTTTTGTGCTTTTGTCACTCTCTATCACATGTCTAATCTACCCCTGTCTCCTCTCCCTCTCCTTCCCACATGTCTCCTGTTCACATCCTCCTTATCGGTGTCTATCTGCCTCTGTTCCTTCTCCTTCCTCCTGCAGGTAGTGCCTTTTTTATTTTTTATTAGGTAGAAAAAAATAAAAGGCAAGGCTCCTGAAGTGAAAACAGGGATCCGGCAAAGATAGACAACCCTTCAGAAATAACATTCCCTGACAGACTATACATTGATAAGCAATTTAATTAATTCTCTTTGTTTGATGTTTTTTGACTTCATTACAAAATTAGTTTTGTTTTTTGTTTTTTTTCTGCGAGCCCACCCTCATTGGTCGGTTCATTAATTTCATGGAGCAAATATACAAATTAGATTATGCAGCAGATTGCAGCTGCAAATTAGATTACGGAAAATTGGATTCCTTTAGTTTTGATTTATAATTTTCAGCGTGGTCGATAGTTTGCTCCTTTCTCAAACCAGCAGCTCCTGCTTTTGTTCCAACTTTTGTTTTTTTTCGTTGTGTTTGGGATTCCGAGGACTTAAAGAAGTTGATGATGTGTTATTAATGGGATGTTTTCAGAGGTCTCGGGTGTTATTTTATTTTAGTTTGGCACTGAGCAGGCATCTCCATCCGTCCGTCCCCCCCCTCCCCGCTTTTATTTGTTTCCCTTCTCCCTCCCTTTAGTTAATTATTGAAGGAAGAATTTAAAAAAAGGGAAAAAAGCTCTTTGCTGTCGCTCCTCCCTCGGTCTGTACAGAGCTTTCAAAGAAAAGGAAGGTCAGGGCCAATTAGTAGCGGAACATGTTTATAGCGGAGAGATGCGAAAAGCAAAGAGGGCCAAAGAGAGAGAGAGAGAAAGAAAGGGTAAAATTAAATGAATAAAAAGGGGCAGAAGAAAAGCAAAGAGATGGGAGTGATTGGAGGAAACTGAGAGAAGTAAAGTGGGAGAGGTTGGCCTGCTGAGAGTGAAAGAGATGGACTGTCATGGTGGAGGGGATTGTAAAAGGGTCTGCCTTTGGGAGTTCCAGTCCACTCTGGTTAATTAATTCATGCTTTGTTTTGCTTTAGACAAACACAGTGACAGCAGAGGAAAATAATACTGGAAAAAAACAGTGGAGTGAAACTTATACAAGATAATGCGACAGCACTGGGGGACTGAAAAGGGAGAGGCGGCACATGAAGCCCCAGCTTCTTTAAACTCTAATAACAGCTTCTGAAATAGCACAACTGCACGCAATCACGAGTCGATGAGGGAAGAGAGCGAGCCGCGAGCTCGCATCGATTCTCCACTGGGTTATGCTTTAAGTTAACAGGACGACTCGGTAGCTGTGTGAGCGCCGCGCAGTTGTCTCGCTGTTTGTTGCTGACAGCTATTAAAAGGTTCAGGTTTAAAGCCGTCGCTCTGCTGCTGCTGCTGTGCAGGTCTGTTTGGAGGTCAGCAGGTCATTAACCCCCCCGTGCTTGTTTTTACACGTGTGTACTGTGGAGAAAATCGTTCATCGTCGTGACATCATTTCAACAACACGGTTGCCGCTTCAGGTAACCTTCAGCCGGCCGCTTTGGAATTCCAAAGCGTGTTTCCCAGGAAGCGGACTGAATGCCTGTGATGTGTGCTAGCATGCCCGGGAGGGAAAATCACAAGTCTTTTCTGCTGCGATTTGTGTTTGGCTGCGATCCATTCGAGTGTGGTTGGCTTTTGGAGATGCCACCCATAGTGTTGAAACAATTAGTCAGGCAGCTATTAATAAAAAAAAAGAATAAGTGTGGAATTTAATAATAAGTTAAACAGTTTAAAGAAACCCCGATTGTAGACAAAGTGTAGTAA
Organism: Neolamprologus brichardi; assembly: GCF_056152115.1. Classification (NCBI taxonomy): domain Eukaryota; kingdom Metazoa; phylum Chordata; class Actinopteri; order Cichliformes; family Cichlidae; genus Neolamprologus; species Neolamprologus brichardi. The sequence continues at coordinate 43,059,813 of NC_142106.1, read as the reverse complement.
CGAGGCCTAACAGTAAGAGTGTGAAAACAGTCTTCCTCGTCTCTGTAACTTTCTAGTCTGAAAATAAATGGAGCCAAACATCTTTAAGGTTCATCATAATGGTGTTTGTTGCTTTTATGATTATTTACTTATTTTACTTATCCAGAATAAGTTTCAGCCAACCAACTCTGTGATTCTCAGTACATAAGTGAGTCTGTGTTTCTTTGTAACACTTTGGTAATGAAGTGAGTGGTTTTTTTTTTTGTTTTGTTTTCTTGTGATTAGAGAAGAGATTTGCAGATAATGGACTTTAAACCAGTGGATGAATAGATGATGGCTGAATATGTCTTGTATATATAAGTGCTCCCTACCAGTGAGGTAACACAGTGACGATGCTATGGCTGTGTCCCAAGGGTCCCAGGGTCTGCAGCCTTGAAGTACGCAGCCTCAACAATCCTCGAGGGCCGCGTACTTAAAGACCGCTAAGGCCGGAAGTGCGAGTCTTGTGAGATGGGACGGTCTAGCCTCCGTTGCACTGCCCAGGCTGCCTAGCAACCATGATACTAACAGCTGGAAACGTTTCATACAGCTTTGTTTGACAGAAATAAAGGAGAAAATCTTTTGTTCATTTGTTTGTTTGTTTCTACATGAGCTTTGATCGTTCTCTGTAAGATTAAGCTCAGCTATTGAACGGCGTATATTTTAAAGTAAAGTCTTTAAAACCAAGTTAGTACAAACGTCACTAATGTTACATAACTTTGCCGACATGTGGCCAACAGTAATGTTTTAATGTTCTTCGTTATTAAACATTTGCACATAAATAAGTGACATAATATTCAGTACTTAGTTTACTAAGTTACTCTTTTTGCGCCCCTCATCCGCCGTTTTTTTCCAGCAAAATTATCCACACCCACCGCCGCGCTATGCATTCTGGGATATGTTGGGCCACGAAGTCTACACCGCCACGTCCTTAAAATTTGGGGAAATTAAGGACGCATTTGAGGGCCGCATTTCGAGCAGCCTTCGAATTGGGACAGCCTTCGTCACGTCGCTGTGACGTAATCGGCCTTAAAATGCGGCCTTTAAGGCTGCAGACCCTGAATTGGGATACAGCCAATGTTGCTTATCTGGTTTCATCTTGGTTGATTTGTTAGCTTTTCCGCTACACTTTAGTACCAAACAGCACTGTTATTTTGACCTGCTGCTGGTGAAAAGGTGAGAGGCTCACAAAAGTCTTTAGCATAGAAGATAATTGTTGACGGTGTTGATATTTCTGTAAGGAAAAAGTCATTTCTCCAAAATGGGCAGCACATGCTGAAATACTCCAACATTTATTCTTAGGTGATTTCTTTAAAACTCTTTTACCCAGATGATGATGTCTGTGATTTCTTATTTTTATTACACACGTATATCTAAACCCATGTTCTAAATTCAAATGCTTTTACTACAACAGACTGATGTTGATGGTTGACGTGTAGCTGTAACACAGCCTGTTACAGACTGCTGAGACCATATCATGTGAAATGCAGATAAATCTGTACATCTGGCACTTTGGCAGTTTTGCTGATCGTTTTAGTGAGCAGATTGGCGTCCCTGTGAATTGTGGGACAGCACTACCTGTTTCAGCCGCCACCGTGTCAGGCAGCTGGAGTTGATGTCTCCGTATTTAAGGACGGTGACGTGTCAGGATGTCAACCAGTTAAGCTTAACTGGCGAAGGTGCATCCACAGACTGTATGATCAGAAACCACAGTGCAGGGTTATTGGTTGGGTGTGTTAGTCACATGTAACTGTAGTTTGTTTTTGTAAAATACACATATCTGCAAGTTTCTTGGGAAAATGAGAACAAAATTGCACAAAATTGGACTCCGTTTCATTGAGCAAAAGCAGTTGCATTGTGTCTTGTTTTGTTAGTGAAACCCAGTACAGTGTATATTTATCTTAGCAGTGTGGAGGAGTGTTTTGACTAAATCAGGCTGAGCATGATTTATTTTCCCCTGACATCTGTCTTCACAGCTTTTGGCATGTGAGGTATATCTTTTTGTCTTAAGGTAAATTATGGGGCGCTGTGTCTCGTATTGATCTCTCCTTAAAGTTCCTGTGCTTGTAGGTGTCACCTTGTGCTCTGAGAACTTGGTCTGTTTTTCTTTAGAGGAATTAAAAACAGGACAAAAGACGAGTCTGCGCACAGTTCTTAATAGAGGTGCTTAATAATAAAAACCAAGCAATCAGTCTGCAGGCTTTCACATTGCCAATTGAGGCATTTCATAGTTTTTGGCCTCCTTGAACCTTAGCTTTGTGTGACGAGAGCGCTGACCTTTTCAAATGATTTATCGATAATGAGAATCATCATTAGTTATAGCCCTAGCCGGCCTCAGGTGTCATTCACAAAGAGCGCGATGGGTACAAGTCATAATCTGCCGACCTCTACGCCCCATCCAGTGTCCCCTGCTCTATTGAATGGACCAGCAGCTTTCAGAGTGTGTTGTGAGGTTATTACAACGGTAATTCCTCCACTCTTAGCTCCTCTTAAATTGACAGCTGTCAGGAGGTTAGCAGGGCCAAGTGGGGATGTGTTGAACATTGAATAGGGGTCAGTAGCCTTAAGGTCTTCATAACTGCTGCAGTACAGCACTCTGCCTCAGCAGCTTTCAGGAGGGTATACATTTTTTAATGGGCAGTACACACAGATGATTCATGAGCGGTGCCAGCCAGTGTCGCTGTATATGTATTTTATGAACATGGCATTGTTTAACCTATTGTTCACTTTTTCTCCTGTTTCATTGTTTTTTTTTATCCCCTCCCTCCCCATGCAGTCCATCTATATGAAGCATGCTGTATTTAAAACTGCTTTTTCTTTCTCTGTGCTCAGGGCTGTGGGAGAGAGAGTTCAGCGAGGAAAGCACAGATCGTCGTACCTTCCTGGGAAAGAAATACACCAAAGTGGTGATGATGCACAGAGCAGGTAAAAATAATAATAAAAAGCTGTACGCAGTCTGTCACTGCTCTATTCCTGCCAGGGAATAAATGCAGCGAGAAGGAATCCAGCTCTAAAAGGGACGTGAATGTTTGTGAGGTCCAATATGCCTCGCTCTAATTTATCAGTGTGTCCCTAATGATTTATTTAGCACATTTTCCATATTTTATGCATTGTCTTAAAACAGCAACAAGGCAGGGTGAGTTTCTTCTAGGATAACAGTTAAGAGATGTAGAACGGATGTATATTTCTTTTAATCTCATCTATAATGTCACTTTCAACTCACGAGTGAGACTTGTGTTACGGCTGGCTTGTTGTCGTCCTGTCGCAGCTTGCGTTTCCTTTATGTATGAAGCGAAACTAACTCCAGCATTCCCTCTGTGAGTTCACTCGGTGATAGAGGGAGGTGGCACCGAACGACTGCAGTGACACGGCTGAAAGTGCAGCTCTGAACCAACTTCCAAGAGAACTTCTGCATTAAACTACTGCTAAAAAAGCAAACGTTACTTCACAGCACTGCTTCTCTCCTTGACTCTCTGATCTTTGCTCAACTCTTTGCCTGCCCCCTGCTGTCCCCCTGCTACAGGTTTGTACCGCTTCCATGAAGACACTGACAACATGGTGCAAGTTCTAGAGGCGCCTCTGTGGGGAGGCAGGGCCAGCGTCGTGCTCCTGCTGCCCTTTCATGTCGAAAATCTGGCTAAGTTGGAAAAGCTGCTGACCCTGGAGCTGCTGTCCAAGTGGCTGGAGAAGGCCAGTGTAACCAGTGTGGCCATCTCTCTGCCCAAGGCAAACATCACTAGCACGCTCAGTCTGCAGGTTAGTTCAGCAAAGTTTGTTTTAGTACAGTGGCATAAAAAGATTCTTGCATGTCCTTTAAATTCAGCTCATACTGCCTTTCATTGTCATATAAGTCTCAAACGGGTCATGCTAATGCAGTATGGCATAAGTATGGCTCTGAAGTGCTTAAATAGAATGAGTTAATCTTACTTCTTGGAAACGCATTTAGGAGTCCTGGTTACACCTTGTACTGTTTCCATGTGTTAAAGAGACATCGGTAGGCTTGGATAGTTTTTTTTCCCCTTATTTTCCTAATATTTCACAAGTTACTGTATTTTTATGCATTACTTGTTTTGTTTATTTTATTCATTATTTAAAAAAACCTCATAATTAAAGCTGTTGTTGAGTGATGTCATCGTTGCTATGGATTGTTAATTACCGTTGGCTACCGAGGTAGCAAGGCTTGAAGTAGGAAGAATGACATCCTGTGTCATTATAGCCTGGCAGTGTTGTATAACCACATACACTACAAGCATGTTGATGTTAACCTACAAAAAAAGGCTGCTGATGCTGCTGCTGCTAATATTAGTCATTTTTAGGTCTGCTAGTTTTGCTAATGTTAACTGGTTACAAAATTAGGAGCTAGAACCCTCCAACCTCCGTCCATAGATTGTTGCTGAAGGAATCTGTGGCCCTGCTGTAATGGACACTAATGCATTGAGGTGGTGAATGAAGAAGATGTGCTGATGATGATTAGCGAACTGGCATTTTCAAGTGTTACACTCTTTAGACAGGGGCGCCACTAAGGAGGGGCCGGGGGGCCACTGGCCACCACCCCCCAAAATTTGCCGGCCCCCATCCCTGGGCATGCTTGTCCTACGTTGGTAATAATTTAAAAAGGTAAAGGTAAAGCTGGCGGCAATCCCTGGATAGATCACTGGTGCATCTCTGGGCCAACAGTTCACACTCTTACACAATCTAACGCAGGGGTGTCGAACTCCAGTCCTCGAGGGCCGGTGTCCTGCAGGTTTTAGATCTCACCCTGGGGCAACACACCTGAATCAAATGATTAGTTCATTACCAGGCCTCTGGAGAACTTCAAGACATGTTGAGGTCATTTAGACATTTAAATCAGCTGTGTTGCATCAAGGACACATCTAAAACCTGTAGGACACCGGCACTCGAGGCCTGGAGTTCGACACCTGTGATCTAACGCTTATTTTTTCTTTCCTCAACAAGTTCTGGGAAACTGAGAGAATGAGTCTTAAGCTGTTTCTGCTCAGCTCTGCTGAGAATCATTAATGCGATGGTTGGGACTTCCAGTCAATCAGTCAAAACAGATGATTATGGATGGACAACATGCCACATTCACCCATTCATGTTCTTCTATACTTTTCAGTGCTTCCTAGCCAACATTCACACACATTCATACTCTAATGGATGCATCAGAGAGCAACTTGGGGTCATTGTCTTGCCCAAGGACACTTGGCATGCAGTGGGAGTCAGGAATCGAACCACTAACCTTCCGATCAGTAGATGACCTGCTGTACCTCCTGAACTACACCCACCCCAATATCTAGGCATATAATTTTTTTCTTTCTCTGTTTTTACCATATTTTTTAAGTAACCTATATTTGACAAGAGCATAATGAAAGTGGAAATTCTGTTTTTGATGTGCCGGCCCAGTATTTTTAGAGGCCACCCCTATGAAAGTAATTCTGGAGGCACTGCTGTATTTAGGTATAACTTTGCCCAAATTTCTTGGGTCACAATCTCCTCTAGTTTCTATGGTCACGATGCTGTTTTCCATTTTTTTTTCTTTTTTATTCTTTTTTTTTTTCTGTTTTCTTTCTCTTTTTTTGCATTTATACCGAGACCAGTAGACCAAGTTGTTTTTTAAGTAAGTTTAAAGTGCGGTGAAGTGGGAGCTGTGCAGCTGTTTCAAACTCTAGTTGAATTTGACAGAGTGGATCCCTGCGTGCAGCTTCAATTCTAGTTTCTTCTTCCATTCATTTCCTGTATCTGCGCACTGCATCATTTTTCACTCCACCTGATACGCTTTCTCATTTCACCCAGCAATGCAGTCATCATTCTCATTGTTTCTTTGCCTGCTTTATCCTTCTCTGGATTTTCCGCATCTCTTCATTATTCCCTGCCTCTGTCTTGGCCGGCTGCTTTTCCTCTCTTCCTATCTGTCTACCCTTTTCGCACACATATTGGCACCCCCTCCCACCCCATCCTTTGGTCTTCCTGCTCTTCCTCTATGCTGTGTCGTGTTTCTCGCTTCTATTTTTCTTCTTTTTCTTTCTCCTTCCATTCGGAACGTGACCACTGTGTCTTACTAAGTTTTGTGCCTCCTTCTTTGACTGCTTTTGTTTTTTCTTTTTTACTACTGGCTGTAATTGAAGCCTCAGTGCAGACGTTGGCTTAGGTGAGTTCAAATGTCAGTCCTTTCCACTATTCTCTTCTCACTCTTGAGGTAAAGGGTGCCCAGGTGTATCGAACCTGGGCACCCAAACCTTCCTGCTCGGAGGCTAAGAGGGGCCTGAGGATGACCATGACCTGCACCTCCTCTGTGGGGTCCCGGTGCCTCCCACAGGCCTTATTTTGCAAGAGCACAAAGGTTATGCCACAGACCAGCTGGTAATGTGGATCTCTGCTCCTGCTACTCCCATGGCCAGCAGGTAGCTGGTCTGAGGTACTGAGAAGTGAATAGGACAGCCAAGCGGACAGAAAGCAGCTTAGTGGCAGCTGATGCTAATGCGAGTGCATTAGGGTTGTTAAGGTTCATCCAGGCCAAACTGGAGGCTGCTGACTGGGAGGCTTGAGAGTTGTCGGGCTGGTGGAAGAGCACGTATTTGACCAGGCCGAGAGGTGTCTAACAGGGACACAGAAACATACAAGCTGCTAGAATCACACGGGCCTTTCACCTTCAGGAAATTCCTGCTGAGGGGGGGAAAGTGGAAGGAAAGTTTTCTGGTCAGGTTTATGGAATTGACATTAGTTGCAGTCACATCCATAGTTTAACTTTAATACTTTTCACTTCTCTTTGTGAAATACTGTTCTTCCATGTGATGTTCCATGTGGCATTTTGTAATTATAAAAAATCGAACTCAGATTTTCCTTTGTGGCTCCAAGTAAACTGTTAAAAACAAATAGAGGAACATGGCTGAGATTGCTAATTACAAGTATCTTGAGCAAAGCACAGGAAGTAGCCTATGACAAACAGCCAGTTTAATTGTGCTCTGTTATTACTAATGCTACGTTATTATTATTGGCAACTGATGGAGCCTTTCAAAGAAGAAGTTTGCCATTGAAACCAGAACAGCTATGCTGAGCACTGGCTCAGAATGACAGGCTGCTACAAGAATCTTTTGCACCTTTGCAAGATATGTAGGATAAAGGAATTTCCTAACAGAGATCTATGCAGGTATGCATGCAGCAAAGCATGAATAAGGAGAGTCAAGAAAGGAATGACATTTAAGATCCTTGATAGCCATTAAAATATTCCGAGATTTAGCTCAATGGTGGATTTCTAGTACTCACTCTTTTCCACCAATAAGATGTAGATGTGTTTAATTTTTACCTCATATTATCTTCATAAAATTGAAAACTGACTTGGGCTTTCATGGGGTCTGATTGTTGGGCCTGGATTTGTTAAGACTTGACTTCAGCCTGGATTTTTTTCCAATCTCTAACTTGAGCTATGTCAGAAGCAATGAATTTAGCGAAAACACAATGTGTTGTACTTTGAAAGTGTGCATACTGCAGAGCACGTCATATCATTGGTGAGATAATCTGATTAAATATACTCCAAAAGACACCAGCAGAAGATGCACCGTTGATAGATCCAGTTCTGTGATGTCCACTGAGTGAGGAAAAGCCTCAAAGCAGCCACACCCCTTGTTATAAGACTATAAGGAAAAATGTTTTGTCGCAGTGCTGTTGGTATTGAGAGTTGGAAAACTGGTTTCAGAAACTAAAAATATTGTACCAGGCTGTACGTGTATTATTTTCATTGCTAATGCTGAGCATTTTAACATCAGTTTATGGAGTTTACTCTCCTGGACCTGATCTCAAGTGGCCATTAGAGGAACTGCAGCTTCTGGCACCATTTTTTCTGGAGGTTGCTTTTTTCACCATTTCAAACTTTTATTACTTGAATTATTTTTTTCGTCATTCCTCTTGCATCTTTTCAATGACTTGCTCTACTTTGAAAAATTGCTTAGTCTTTAATCTGACTACACCCAGAGACCAGTTGATAACACAACAGCTAGAGAGAAGTAACGGGGGGAGGTTAGTTTAACCTGAGAGAAGCAGAAGCATCCCAGTAAAACCCATTTCCCCAGGGCAGTGGACACCGACTGCAACCTTTGACGACATCCTATCCATATGTATGCTGTAACCTCATCATGGACTGATGAAATCCACTTTGCCCTCGCTCTACTTTAGCAAACATCTCTGTAGAGCTGTGCTACCATGTTATTCTGCTAGCTGCGCCCCGGAGAACAAGCTTTTGACATTAACATTGTCAGGAGACTCTCGGGAGGAGGATGTAATCTAGAACTAAAGCTTGAAATGACTTCTGACATGCCTATGACTTTGCCAGTGAAAGAGCAGAAAGCATCCTGTTGCACAGACCCTCCTTTGTCTCTCTGAGGCAGTTTTACAGACAGAAAAAAAAGAAAACAAAAAACTTTGATGGTCTTAAATAACTAAAAGTAGCTGTACAGTGTTCTCATTATGCAACCTAATTATGGGTGAGCACGTTTTGGCCCCGTTTGACTCGTGATGAGTTGTCTTCCTCCATTTGCTCTCTCAAGAAAAATAAGCGCATTTGAGAAATCATTGCGAATGGACTCAAGCTCCAAACAAAACCCTCTACACACTCTGATCTCATTGCGTCTGCCTTCCCAAACCCTCTGGCCAGCGACAGTTCCGTGTCTTCACTGACAATCATTTTTCCAATTGGGTCAGCCAAATAATTGCTCATCACCGAGCGTTAATGCTGTTTACCACTTTGTCTGTCAGTGCCACGGATGGCCATGGAATCCTTAGATTAGAGGGCAGCATTTGGAAAAAACGGTGTGTGTGTGTGTGTGTGTCTAAGACTTTCATCTTGTGTGCGTAGCAAATGAGCACAAACAAAATCGCGCACCTCTGACTCATGTTGAGCGGATTTGGCACATCCAAAGGCATCGTTCGCTCCTTCACCCCAGTCCTCCCCGTTGTATCAGTCACAGGGATCTAAATCCTTTCTGTAGGTCAAACATGTGCCTCTTGTAAACCATCGCTAAGCAACTGAACCTTGGCTCCTCTGACCTAAATGGGAGTGACACAGAGCAGGGCGATATGACCAAAAATATTTATCACGATATACATTTGAAAATTTGCGATAACGATATAACTGACGATATAATTGACAAGAGACAAAATACTTTACAACTCCACAACTTTATTAGTGCAAAAACCCCATCAGTGTATTTTCACTTAAACAAGCAGCTGTTTTTTATGTGCATTAAGGTTATATAAAAATGTAACAGTGCAAATTCCTTGCTGACAGTTTAACCAAAAGGCATTTCCAGTGGAAATTGGCTGACATATCCTCAGCATAACCATGTATAATATCCACAAAACTTAAAAAGAGGTTATACACACACAATACGGTAATATTATGTTGAAGCACAGTACGTATCACTCCGCGAGGCTCCTGCCTACGATAGCCGTAATGCTCCGACAATCCATCAAGCGGTGCGGCTTCGTAGCTTAGCAAAGTCGTACTAAAACATTTGACAGATTTTCGAGCGCCGTGTACGACATAAAATCGTTTCGAGGTCAGTAAACACAACCAGAACTCATACATAAGGCACACGGGATTATAAGGGGCACTGTCGATTTTCAGAAAAATCAAAGGATTGATTTTAAGTGTGCCGTATTTTCCAAAAAACACGGTAATAACGACGGCCTGCTAGCATGCTCTACCAAAAATAGTGCTTTGTTGTGTGTCTGATGGACGAAAGCTAAACCAGTTCCACACCACTGAAGTTGCAGCATTTTTACAAACCAGTTCTGGTTCATCCGTTTCATTCAACGATTTGCTTTCGCCGCCACGCTTTTTCTGACGTGTGCGGTATGAAAACAAAGGCACTGCACATGCGCGTTTTACCCATATTCTATTGCGATGTTTCATTTTTCTATCGTTGCCCAAAATTATACCGGTATTACTGTGAACGGTATGATATGGCCCAGCCCTAGTGACACTGGCCGGGAAAGTGAGCAGGAGAGGTGGGAGAGAATGAGAGGGGTCAATGATTGCTTGGGGACGAGGTGGGAAGCACACGAAGACCCATACAGAGCAGCAAAGTGTGGCATTTCTCTTCCTTTCTGTCTCGTTGGTGGTGGCGTTTTTCTCCGGTGAAGAATAGGAGTGTGACGGGGTCTGCAGCCAGAGACGGAGAACCCTCTTAACAAGCTTTGCCCAGAGGTCACGGAATAAACCACCCTCATTCCTTTTCTCTCTGATCCACTGCTGACCAGGCCACACACATGCACCCACACTCACTAATGGCCAAACTTGAGCTCCTCGGTGGCTATATCTCCGATTGGTGACTAAGACATATGAGTGTTCACCAGAGAGCTCACTCAGTCATGGATAATGAGGTCAAAAGGCCATCAAATATTTACAAGAGCGCACTCTGCAGTATACAGTGTCAAGGGGCAGCTGTTTTAGCACAGCTACCATAGCCCTGCATCATATGAATTAATCAGATGTGTTTCATGGCCATTAGTTAAACATCTCACTGAAAGCTAAGGCTTTATTTTCCTTTTTTTCCCTTTTTCTTTTTCTCTTCTCCAGTAAAATGGTCTCGTAGAATAAAGCGCTACTCATGTGTCTGTGTGAATGAGACCCAGAGCGCGTTGACTGTGTAGAAGAGGTAAAAGCCCATGTAAATAAGATACCAGTAGGAGTGATGCTGATGAGACCTTAATAAAGCGATGGTGAGGCTTTGAAGCCTCGAGAGCTGATAATGTGTGAAAAAGAAAAGGCTTTCTTTAAAGCCTGCATCAAATGTGTCCATGAAATGGTGCTGCGATGATGCCAGTGCCGCACACTGCACGCTTCAAACCACCCACGTGGGGATGTTTAGGGCAGCGCTGAATTAGGCAGAACGTGTTTGGAGTTACTTAAAGTGGCAAAATCTGGGAAATCAGCACCAACACTGGTCCTTTATTTCCCAAGGGGTTGCCATAGTATATGGATCTGCATGTTTTGATTTGGCACAGATTTTATGCCTATTGCCCTTCCTAACACAAGCTTCACTTTTATGGTTTGGGACAGGGACAACTAGTAGTTTACTAGCTTGTGAGTCTGTGTGCCCTCCTGGTGTGCAACCACAGACGTTTCAGGTGTATGGAGAAAGTGTTAACCACATGGAGCCACTGTAATGTAACAGTATAAAATGATAGAAAATTAAAAATTCTTTTCGTTTTTATTCATTTATTTGCTTTGTTGCCTTTTAATATAGAGCTATATATAGAGCTGAGCCAAGAAGGAAACAAAAGCAGAGTGAGGAGGATGATGTGCCAAAAACTCCAGCTAACAGTGTTCATGTAGCATGTGCTTTTAACAATTCCACTCACTTGAAATGTATGGGAAAGTGGGACCATTGCTATAGTGTGGGAGAAAGTGTAAAAGGCAATATGAAAAGATAATGAGGAGCACTAAAATAGAAATGAAATAACACACTAATGCATAGTTGACTGACAGAAACTAAAGTGTTTTGATAACTGATGAATTATTTTGGTGATTACGGTGGAAAAATGCCAAAGATTGCTTGTGCCAGCTCCTCATTTGTCAGGATTTCGGTGTCGTCCCAGCACTTTTCTACTGTTGTTGTTCTAGTTGGAGTTTGGAAAGATAACTTTGAATAGTGGACCTCATTATTTCTCCGTGTTCTAACAGTTTTAGACCAAAGAAAGAAAGTGAAAGTTGCTAGTTTAGTACAAAGTAAATTAGATTGCACAGTGAGAATCATTTTATTATCCAGTGTGTTATCTTTTGTCCAGAGGCACAGATCGGCTTCACTCTCGCCTACCCTTTGCTTTCTGTAGTCCCTCTTCCTTACCTGCTGTGTGATCCAAATGAAGTGGTTTTTTTCCCATTTTACCTGCTTTTCTTCTCCAATTCTCAACTAAAAAATCCTATTTTGCAGGATTAGAAGAGAAACATTGGCTTCACTATTTAGTTTCTGAAATATTAGACACAGTATGCAGTTCACAGACATAAAACGTCACAAGAAAATAAGAATTTGCAGTGAACACATTCAGCACTACAGACAAACCACTTGTTTTTTTTTCTTTTCCATTTTAACTGTCGAGGTAAAACATCTCTGTGTTGGTAGAAATAGTCTTTGTGTGATGTGAGGTCTTCATAGAGTTGAATCATCTTAAGGTCTTTTCCCCAAGTTCAAATTGCATCATTTGCATACAACAGCTGAAAGGAGCGCTGCCTAGCAGCGACCTCCCTTTTGATCTTTGCTTTTTTTCTCTCTCATCTTTTTTCTCTTTAACTTCATCATTATTAAAGCTGCTCTGCTTTTTTTTTTTTTTTTTTTTTAAGCATCCAGAACAACTGCTCACTGATAGAGCTGTAACGTGTCCGTGTCCGCCACAACCTTAAAACCCCCCCACAGGTTCACCCGACAAGCTTCTTAGTGGGGCCGACCACCGAGGTGAAATAATGTGATGCTGAGTGTTGCATGCCTCAGGGCCATGCTACCTCGGGCCTGGTTAGACTGCACTGCTGTAGGTAAAGGTAGCCCTGGCCACACATACACTCTTAGATGAAATCTCCAGGTGACAATGCCTGTGGCTCCCACTCGCAGACAAATGGCTCGTTGATGTTGTGCGCGAGGCATCAGCAGTCCACCCAGTGCTGTTCCATCTAAGATTCATGCGGTGCGTCCGAGAGAAAGGGCAGCCAAAGAGCACCTCCCAGAGGTTTTTCTCCCCGTATAATGCAGTGCCACACCTCTGCAGCGCACAAGGCCTCGGTGGGCTCCGCTGACATGCCTGCTTCTTCTTAATGTGCTGCCACTGGGTCCTCTTATTTATGTATATAGATAGATATGGATATAGAGATAGATATAGATATATATATATATATGAGAGAGATGTATATGTATAGATAGATCTATCTATCTATCTATCTATCTATCTATCTATCTATACACACACACACACACACACACACATGGATAGATATATAGATAGATAGATAGATAGATAGATATATATAGATATAGATATAGAGATATATATATCTATATATATCGATATATAGATATATATCGATATATAGATATATATAGATATATATTTATTAGGGGTGCAACGATACTCGTATCGATATTGAACCGTTCGATACAGTGCTTTCGGTTCGGTATGCATATGTATCGAACGATACAACATTTTTAATTTATTTTATCAACTTTCCTTCTGACGGTGCTGTCTGTGTTGAGCGCTCAGTGGATCTGCGCTCGACAGTGCAGCCTAGGCGGAGTAGTCGAACGCAGATTCACTGAGCGCAGGGCAAGCTAGCTAGACAGAAGTTAAGCTTGTTGCAACATGGCAAATTGAACCTCCCCCACCCTCATTCAGATCTGGTGTCTGGAACTATTTTGGTCTTCATGTGACGTATGACCCTGAAGGTAAGCGAGTCATGGACAAAAGTAAAACAGTATGTCAGATGTGCCACGCAATGCTCAATTACATGAGTGGGAACTAGTGTGTTAGCGCAGTTAGCTCGTTAATGTGTTGACGCTGTCCAGCCCCACACACTGGGCAGTCCGCGGTAGCTCATTAACAGAGATTTGCCGTGTTGTGGCGTTAACCTCATTTCAGATTAAGGCTGACAGCACTAGTGGGAACACAACGAATATGACTGCACATTTACCCGATAGCATCCTAGTGCAAAGACAAGTGGAAGCAGACAAAAACAACAAGCACGCATACAAACGTTACCCGAGTCATTTAGACAGCCGTTAGCACATGATTCTCCTTATGGGGACCTGATATGTTTAATATGCTGCTGAGAATATAGCCCAGAAGAAGCGTATAGTATAGCTTTTATTTTGGAAAGAGACATTTCTCTGTAATAAACTCTCTTTTCCAAAGATGAGTGATTCCTCAATCAGATACAGGGCTCGCAAAATCGCTAGCCCGACGTCCCGGGGCTAGCGATTTTTCCAGTCGGGCTGCCCTGCTCTGCTCGTCGGCCTATCGTAGGAAGGAAAAATATATGTCGGAAATGTAGCTGGGTAATTATGTCATTGGCATCGGTGAGCCACTGTCAATATGTGACATATTGAAATCGCGTTTGAATTTGCGCTTGTTTTTTGCTTTCACTTTGCAATCGCGCGAACTGTGTATAGAGAGCGACAGCACTGATTGGTGAGTGATGATAATTTGCGCACCAATTCCTCTGACATCGTCTTATCAATCATTAGCTTACTATGCAAACATGACAAGTGAAATCTCCCGCAGCTTAAACATGTGAGAGGTTGATCGCAGAGAATCATTGAGCGTTATGTGAGTGCGTGTGTAAAAGCAGCAGGATATATATTTTAGTTCTGCTGAGCCAAATAAGACAGGTCAGGGTGAAGACGTGACAGCCAAAGAAAAGCTTACCACAAAACGGAAAAGTTATGACAAATCAGACTATAAGGCAAAAAGAAAGTGCGGCTTTATGGTTTCATGGAAAAAAGAATTTCTGTGGCTGCAATATGACGAGCTAAATAACCAGGGGTGCACATAAGTGGTCCGCAGGTGCGCATTCGCTGTCAAAATAAAAAACGCGCACAAGATAAGAAGTTGCAACGCGTGTTTGCATACATAAGATTTGTATTTGCAGACATTTGTTTAGAACTCTTAAAGATGGTGAAGAAGCTCCTTTAAGCAATTACTTTGGTGTTCCTCCACCTCCAAAGAAATGTCAGGAGTCCGAACCACAAAAGAAGCGCGTATTCTCGGAAAAGTGGTTGCAGGAGGTGAGCTGGCTTCAAACAAATGATGAACGCACAGAGAGGTGGTGCAGAATGTGCCGTGAAAATTTAATAAATGACAAATTAATAAAAAGGCATGAACATTTTTTTTGTGTATCGAAAAAATATCGAACCGTGACACCAAAGTATCGAACCGAACCGAACCGTGAATTTTGTGTATCGTTGCACCCCTAATATTTATATATATCTATATCTATATATCTATATCGATATATCGATATCGATATATCGAGATATATATATATATATATATATATATATATAGATATAGATATAGATATATATATATAGATATAGATATATATATATAGATATATATAAATATATATATAGATATATATATAGATATATAGATATAGATAGATATCATATCATATCATATCATGCAGGGCTCATCTTTACTATTTATATGGTTCATCATAGAACCTTAGGCCACAATTGTGCACATAGGTGGAAAGAATGTGTCATGAGTGACAGAGAGAGATGCCAGGTAGTTTCTTGTTAAGTAACTTAGGGGAGGAAAAGAATTGAAATGATCTCCGATGGAGACTGACAGTTTGCAAGAACAATGTAAAGCGGGGTGAGTAGGCCTGCCCAAGAAAAAGGAGAAGGATCGAGTTAGAAAAAGAATGGGATAACACGGAGGCACGTGGGCCAGACGAGGTATGGAGACGCTGGGCGAGTGGCAGAGCTGCAGAGGAAGACAGTGATGTAGTGGAACCGTGTGGGGTGGGTGGGGGTGAGAGAAGGGTAGAGGAATAATGGATGAGGACAATAGAAGTGCATTAGAGAAGGAGGTGGTGCTCGTGCTCTGTGGACACAAACGCATGAAAACACTGGAATGGGAGTGACAGATGCCTACAACTGTATATACATGCACTTGTTTTGTGTTTAGGTTTAACCTGCGATGATCGGGGTGATTTTTTTTTTCGAGCATGCACATCTTCGCTTTTAAACGAAAAGCAGATGTTCTACATGGTTTATTGCCGTTTTCTATTAGTGTGTGGTTTTAAGACGTGAGCAAAAACAGTGTGGTTTCGGTTCAGCGAGGGAGCACCCACAGAACAGCCGGAAGATCTTAGTTGTTGTCTGCTAGTAAAAGACGTTTCCAGTAAGGAGTTTAGTCAGCTAAAGTTTAAAAAAATGCCGGAAAACAATACCGTCACCCACCCATCTTCCCCTGCAGATATTCTGTAGCCGTGGCCTCGCACGAATCCGCACAGATGAGTCCACACAGCCCCACGTCCACACCCACACATGCTCTCATCTGGCCCTCGCAGAAGCCTGTCACTGTGAGTGGCCCTCTGCCATGGGAGGATAAACTACCTGTCATGGCGACGACTTTCTGTGGAATTCATATCAGAGGCAAAACAAAGGAGGTGCCGAGGTCACGGGGCATCACTCTTAAATTATTCATCCTCTGCATCCTCCTTCCGTCTCCTCTCTGCCTGTCGTCCACTTTGTTCTGCCAGCTCACAACAAGGGCAACTGTCAGCCTCTTTTCTATCTCAAATTTTTGGGTATATAAAGTAAATAAATATTATGGTAAGTAAAGAAAATGCTGCTTGTGAAAAGTTACTCATTGAGTGTTTTTAAGCACATCTTTATGTGTAAGTTAATCATATTGCAGGGTTTGGTCAGGGCACCGCTCGTCCCAAACTTCTGAATGTCAGCATCATGAAATTTTAAAATCTGCTTTCCCTCCTGCTCCTTGTTTGGTCCCCTCGCGTGCATAATTGATCAGCGTCCTGGCAGCTGCACTTGCAGAGCGTGTTTATCTACGATGGCACCAAGCTTTGAGAACTTGTTTGAGAACTTACTCAAGGCAGCCATAAAGTCTTATCATCTTTTATTTCCCCTCCAATTGCAGAAACAGTTGGTTACTTTAGGTTTGACCGATGCCTGGGACCAGAAGTTGGCTGACTTCTCTGGGGTGTCAGCCAAGAGCAAAGGAAAGCTTCACCTTGGTGGCGTCCTCCACTGGGCTGCCCTGGAGCTGGCTGCTCAGGCAGGGAAAGAAGATGCTGACCTACAGGAGAAACACATTGATCGACCTAAATTGTTCTACGCCGATCACCCCTTCATTCTCTTCGTCAGAGACAGCGCCACGGGAGCCCTGCTGCTGATGGGAGCTCTGGACCACGTGGAGGGAGAGCCCTTACACGATGAACTGTAGCACCCTCCCTCCTGTTGCGTTATCCTTCTTTTTTCATCTTTGGTGTTTCTTTTCTTTTTGCATCCCCCTGTCAAAGACTGCACACTGGTTTCTGAGTGGAGACATTGTCATTCACTGTTGCACACAATCACATCAGACTACGCCTGGCTGTCAGACTGACACCCCGTAGTCTCACACTGACTGACACTGACACGACACCGCCATACTCGACAGAGTCACACTTGCACAGTATCACCGACATGGCATATAGAACAAAAATACTGTAAGAGACATTACTAAAGTTGACGGATACACCAAAAACACTAACTTTGAGAGACTACTTGCCTTTTTTTTTCCCCCTCCTTCCCCACACACACACACGCACAAGGACTCGATCATCAAGTCAACACAATACAAGATGACAAACACCAACATGCTTGACAAGCACAAGTAGTTACACTGACACAACATAAGCAACCAACAAAGAACTTCAACAAACAGAAGCTCGCAGTGACACTTGAAACTCTGCTGTCAGGGCAGGTGCGCGTTTGTGTGTTTGCGCGGTGACCGACACATCAAGGGTAGCCCTGTGGCCAGTCTCTAAGCTAGCAGGGACCAATGGCGGGGTCCCCAGGGCTACGTCCAAGGAAGACTGATGGCTCAGCCAAGTGCTTATTGATGAGCCAGCTTAATGCTAATGACTGTAATGCGTTACAACGCTTGTCAACAACACGGAGAGGACGGGGAACCTTTTAATCTCTTAATGCCATCGTGGATCAATGACACCATTATGCTGTTGGAAACAAATGTAACTTACATCACTTGATGTAAATGTAACAAGTTTATATTTAGAAAGATTACACAAACTCTATGACGTCTCCATGTTGAATATTTTTTTTTAAATTTAGGCTGTTTTGGGGGGATTTTTTGAATTCTTTGTCAGTCTCATCACCTGATCACTGATTCAAAACAAACAAGTGTTCTGTTGATATGTCAGATGTCTGTTACAGGTTTTTATTTCCCCTCAACTTCCACCCTGAACTAAAAGGCCTTGCATGCGCCGCCAGGGTCTATGGAAGTAGATTTAAAGCCCCAAACTGAATCACTTACTGAATTTTAGTGACAACACATGATAGAATTGCAGTGCATTGAAAGTGTAGCAGCGACTTTGTCAACACAGTCACAGAATGCTCCCCAACAACCTCAGGTAAAATGCGTTTCTTCCATTTCCACCGATAAATAATTGAGAAATCAAATCTATGGTTGAATAAAAGAAAAAGAAGGTCCCTGCTTGCCGTTCCTCTTAAAACAGCGTTCCTGTTTTGGTGTCTTCTGTGTTTGAAGTGTTTTATTTAAAGCATCCGAACATTTTAGGAGACTTTTGCGTTGCACCGGCCGCCCATCTGTCTGCACAAACAAAATACTTGATGTGTGATGGTTTTATCCCAGATGTGTTAAAAGCCTAGCGACAAACACAGAAAATGTAAATGTGAGATGCATCTGTCTTGTTGCAGTGGTCTAGAGGCACACAGCTGGACTGTCTGATTCACAGCGTTCAACAAAATCCCTCTCAGGACCACTGTGCTATTCCATCCTTGTTCCTAAATTAGCCACCTGTACAGGTCTGCTCGGCAACAGTGCACGGCGTGCATGTGTACTGTTCCTGTGAAGCCGTGCACCTATAACAATATCCTCTCTGCAGTGGCCGTCTGTGCAGCACAGATTTCTAAAGGGCACTATATAGCGGGTATACTTCATACTGAATAACCCGTGGACTCGATTCAGACAAGCCGATGATGGATCAGTGGTCGTCTGCTGTGAGCTCATCAATCCTGCTTATTCTAACACCGGCTCCCTGCTGGCTCACCTTCACATTTCATTCAGAGCACCTACAACCGCATGCATGTTCCACATCTGCTCACAGGTAGCCAGACATAATCAGATTTTTAAAGAAAAGGGTAAGAAAGCCGCAACTCGATGATGTGTAGCTGTAGCATTCAACCTAGCATAAATCAATGTAGTAATTTGTGATTTGAAGGGAGTTCTGCCAACTAATAATATTTATCCTCCCTTTATAAAGATGTTTTAGGATTTTCCATTTATTTAGTGTAGTTAGGACCTGACATTTACATCTCATTTAATGTAAATTTGGTGGTATGGCTCTATTTTGACACACTCCTGTGTGTGAAATGCAGTAGGCAGGGACATGGAAAGTGGGAGGCATAAAGACCCCGAGCACAGAAGTGATCCAGCATCAGTGGCAATATATTGTACAACATGTGACACTGATTAATTCACACGGGATAGAAGAAGGAGCTCAGGTGAAGGTGGGCTGCAGCGACTTGTAAAGGTGCAAGTGGGCAGGTAAAATCAGCTTAAATAGCATATATGCTCATACACAGTGGCCAAATGGATATGTAGAAGTGTGCTATCAAAACCATCACCTGGTGAGGGCTGGCAAGATGGAGTTATTGCCTGTCTGAATGAATTCTGTGTCCCATTTCTGACTCGTTTTATTTTTCTAGTGCCCAGTTATTTCACAAAGAAAAAAGCAACAGTCCATGATAACTAGTTCAAGTTAAAAGCACCTGAAAGAAATGTTCAGTTGCCTCAGAGTAGTGTCTTTGGGAGCACTCTGGCAATACAGAGCGGCAATATTTTTGGACAGGAAGTCAAGGTGAACTGCTTCATGAGCACTACTTGATAGCTTGACACCATTGCCGATGGCAGTCTCCTTTCAACCATTTCACCGTCACGTGACAGAAAAAGATTTTGAGAACATTTAATGTTTAATCGCCTGTTTTTAAATAAAATATAATGTGCAAGAGCAACACGAACTTCCTGTCTCCTCCACTGGCCTACGCGATGGGTTCAACCGTCGGACAGTCCAAGTGGTAGAGAAGAGAGCGTTTAGAGCAAAAGAGCACTCACAGTAGAGCCATGGCAGTTATAGTGCAGTACTTACCCTTTAGAGAAAATCATAGAAGTGACTCTTTATAACTGTGGGTCAACTTTCTCAGTGTATCGCCTCGCTCTTGTTAAAAGCTTGAGATGGGTCATCAGTGAGAGGCAGGCATGTTGTACATGGAAAGAGAGGTTTATGTGGTGAGCTGGAAGGATGGCTTTCTGACATTCTGAAAAGACACACAGGTGGTCAACTTCACACCATTTATAGATTATTCACATGGGGATTTAAAGGGAACTGATGGAATAAGTGATTGTGTATCAGTTTTAATAAAAGTTTACTTTTTTACACGTTTCTTGCACTGGGTTGGACTGAAGGTTGCTTTCAAAATTTCATTAGCTTTCTTAGCCCTAACCCCACGAGTTAGAGGTTTCTCTCCTCCGATTAAAGAATTAACTCTAAACTAGCACTGAACTTTAAGAACAAGTTATGCGTGGCTTTCAGAAAAAAACAAAGGCATCTGGTATTTCAATTTTCGCATCCAAAATGACCAGAGTTTACCCCGCTTAACTTGGTGGTCAGGGTAATCTGTCCATAAGCTGCTCTGTCGAGCAAAGACTGGCATTTTATTGACTGAAATGGTACAATGGCCATCTCTGCTCTCACTCAGAAACTCAACCCTCCCAATGTGCTCCAACCTTAACGCTAGCTGTAACCTCATGGGTCAGAGGATCCTCTGCTGTGAATAAAGAGTTAACTTTAAACTAACACTGAACCTTAAAAACAAGACATGCATGACTTTCTTTATATATATAAAAAAAAGACAGTCGACAATCAGATGGATCTCCCATCCAAGTACTAACCAGGCCCTACCCAGCTTAGCTTTTAAGCTCTCAAGTGATCCAACATGGTCAGTGCAGCCTGCTATTAAGCAGCGCCTTTGGGTACAAACAGGCAAATAATGGATTCAGACAGTGAAACTAGCTGTCTGTGTAAACCTGACATAACTATAACCCTAGCTGTAAACCTAACCGAGGTCATAACCCTAACCCTGTCCCTTACATCAGCGGTCCCCAACCCCCGGGCCTCGGACCGGTACCGGTCCGTGAGTCGTTTGGTACCGGGCCGCGAGAGTTGAGGCTCAGGTGTGAAATGTATAGTTTTCAGGGTTTTTATCAGTTTTCAGCGTTATTTTGTTATCGTTTTTATCGTTTACTTGGTTTTCCTGGGTCTTTTCACGTGTGTTATGAATAAATCTTCTTTTTTTCGGTACCGGTACTAGTTTTATTTTGTTGTATTTATCCGCGACACCTTAAAGGCCGGTCCGTGAAAATATTGTCGGGCATAAACCGGTCCGTGGCGCAAAAAAGGTTGGAGACCGCTGCCTTACATCATGGGTCAGAGGTTTCTCTGCTCTGACTAACTTTGGCTATACTCTATACCCAAAACTAAACTTTAGGAGCAAGACATGTAAGACTCTAAAACAAAAAGAAATAAATTAGAACAACTGTTTTTGGTCATCCATCAAAGCACTAGCCAGCCCCTATCCAGCTTAGTTTCTACCATCAGAAATAGCACATGCTCAAGAAGGCATGGCCATAAGCTGCTCCTTGCTTAACAGACCGGAAATTTTACAGATTCAAATGGCTGTCTCTGATCTCATTCAAAAGCCCAACCCACCCAATGTACTCCAATGCAAACACTAATTATGGTGATCCATGAACAACACCAGCAAAGGAATATCAGATACACAAAGCGTGAGTTGGCAGGTGAGCTGATGGAGTCTGTTTTACAGGGAAGGATTCCAGGTCAAAAGGATTAGCTTGACAGAGACAGACAAGTAGATCTGACAAGAAACCCATGGAGGGAAGCTCCCTGTAAACACTTATTGTGCTGATTTTAACTCAAGAAGAGGTTGGGAAGTCTTTAATCATCGACTCATCTCTCTGCAAACCTCTGTGACTTTAGGCGGTCTGAGCTGAGCTGTTGTGGTTGCTAAACACTTCCACTTTCCAAAATTACCACTTACAGTTGATTGTGGAAGATCCAGGAGGGAAAAATGACATGAACTGCCTTGTTGCAATTGTGGTTTTTACATTTGAAGTCAGCGAGCTCTATAGAACAACCCATTCATTCTCAAATGTTTGTGAAGACAGGCTGCTGACTTTTACACTTGTGCCAATGGGGCTAAAACACACTAATATGCCCTGACAGGCAGGTTGGAGTTTTACTGACCAATGGGGCTAAGCTAGCCAGAATTCATTGCACTCTCCCTGCAGTATTCCAAGAGGAAGCTGTAAGCCAAGTCGAGCTTTTCTGTGTGTCAATATGTGAACTGTTTGAACTAGATGGTTTCATATAAAAATATGTCAAGTTTAAATATTGAAAGGTGGGATTCCCCTTTCAAATCACAAGCCTATAAAAGTATTTTCAAGGCAAAATATAAAACAATAGCTTTATTCTGTCACTGTTGTCTGTTGTCTTTCTCACCAGGAGATAGTTAATCTGCCCGAAGCAGGCTGTCTGCGGCAGCCAATATTAATGTTATTGATCATTGTCAGCTCTTGTGTTTCTTCCAACCTCAGAACACACTGTGGTGTGCAGTTTCTTTGCTTTTTTCTTTCCAGTAAAAGCTTCTTTTTTCATTAGTCCCCTTCTCTGTTCTTCTCCCCAATAACCTGTCTACTTTATTGCACACAGTCCTTAGAAAGTGACAACTTGGGAAACTGAATCAAAGTTTCAATAAAGCCTGGACTGCTGCAGGCTTTGACAAGTAAGGTGGATGGAGTGGAGGAGTACAGAAAGAGACTGAAGAAGGACATATCGGTTCCAGAAAGATAAATAGTTCATGAAGCTGTTGACTCCACCATTTTATTACTTTTGGCTAAGAATTTTCTGACCGCCTGCAGCTCTTTCTGCCCACAAATTATTCATCGCACTTCCCACAGGCCTTAGCTGTCAATCCCAGGATTAGGGGTTTGTAGGGAAGATGGGAGCTGGAAGTTTGTCGCGAGATCAGGTGCACGCATACTCAGAAAGAGCTTGATAAAACTATAAAAGCTATTATAATACCATACAATTGTTTCAGCTACACTTTCAGACAAACTGAATGCACAATCAAAGAGAAATGCAAAATTAATAAATATATGGATAGGAGACTTCAGTTCAAATCAATTTTATTTACATATCACCAAACCACAACAACAGTCACCTCAAGGCTCTTTATATTGTAAGGTAGACCCTACAATAATACCTAGAGAGAAAAACCCAACAATCATATGACCCCCTGTAAACAAGCACTTTGGCAACAGTGGGAAGGAAAAACTCCCTTTTAACAGGAAGAACCAGGCTCAGGGAGGGGCGGGGCCATCTGCTGCGACCGGTTGGGGTGAGAGAAGGAAGACAGGATAGAAGACATGCTGTGGAAGAGAGAGAGATTAATAACAAGTATGATTCAATGCAAAACACAATTAAAAATGAAAGGGTTAAAGAATACAGAAGCAAATTTGAACAAATGCAAGAATTTGTCACATCTTATGAACGATTTAGTCTTCATGTAAATTTACATGTACTATTAATTTTGGTGCATTTAATTGTATATTTTCTGAGTGATTTATGTGTTTTTATTTATTTATCTATTTTTATTTAGTCATTTCAGGTGCTCAAGGACTTAACAGCATGACCGCAGTCACCAATAATTTGCTCCTGATGCGTTCCCCAGCAAATCTTTAAACAAGGATCACTCATAAAAAATGCATAAATATGGAACTCTGTGATAATGTTGGGAAGACATGCATTTCTTACAGTTCATATTTTAGGAGTCAAAATGTTCATTTGTAGAAAAGTAGCTCGCAGCTCAGTTTTGAAAAGTTCGGACTGCTGTGACTGTTTTGACAGCGCGACTGTAATCTTTTCGCTGCATCTGTCATTGCATATTCAGTGCGTGCGTTTCCACTCACATGCTGTAAACCTCAGACAAATTGAAAGTGCAGAATGTTCACACTGGGTTGGTAAAGCCATCAACCTGGAAATGGAAGCCTTGTCAGCGGTGAAGAATTGATGGTCATGGCTTCCCAGCCACCCACAGTGACTCTCTCTGCAGGATTAGAACAACATTATTCACATTGCACATGAACATTAGACTGGGATATCGCTCAAATCACGACATACCGTATGTGCTCTACCTCAATCCAGCCAGTGTTTGTGAACATGAACAGCTGTCATCCAAAGCCAGAAATAGCACACTTCCAGGACTTACCTGCTGCGTCGAGCAGACTCGCTGCCTCAGTGGTGCTTCATAACCAGTGAGTGGAAATCAGATTTTGTGAGCCGGCAGATGTTTGCTTTATGTTTTCTATTAAAGCTAAAGGTGATTTTTGGATAGAGACAATACCAGTGTTCAACCAAACTTTTTTCCAGTATGTAAAAGCGATTGCTGTTCTTTCCCTTTTTTTCCTTTCTCTGATGCACTACATATATGCAATATTGTAATATTGTATGAAGTATATACAATAACTTCTTCTTCCACATCATCACCCAACCTGTCAGTAATACAAATGCAATCTAACATGTGTTCAATCTCAATACAGAATAATAAATAGAGGTTGTGAGGGGGTATAGCTCAGTGGTAGAGCATTTGACTGCAGATCAAGAGGTCCCTGGTTCAAATCCAGGTGCCCCCTGTTTTAGGGCAGGGATAGCTCAGTAGGTAGAGTGGTTGCCTCATGATCGGAAGGTCGGGTGTTCAAATCTACTGAACGGCTACCCTGATGTACCCTTGAGCAAGGTCCCATCCCTGCACACTGCTCCCCGGGCGCCTGCTTAGTGGCTGCCCACTGCTTCACTGAGTGAATGGGTCAAATGCAGAGAAAAACAAGTAAAATAAGTAAGTATACATTATTATTAGATTTATTGTAGTTTTGTCCTGATTTCAGTATACCAGGCAGGTCATTGGGTCAAGACAGTGAGCACAGTATATACTTCTGTTTTTTTCTTTCTTATTTTGTTTGTTTTTGGAGATGAAGGGAAAACAGGCAAAAAAGTGTTTAGTAACCAATTCGTCAAAGATTGCACTAATCCCCTTATGCAGTGGTCGTAAATCAAGCTACAGGCATCACCTTAGCATGACTGCAAATGATAAAAAACAACATTTAAATATTAATATAGAAAATTTCCACAAGTATCATACCTAGCAGAGATGGGCAGTAACACGTAATCCCATTACTTTTTTTCAAGTAACGAGTAAAGTAAGGGATTACTATTGCAATAAAGGTAATTACATTACTGTTACTTTCCCGTAAGAACTCTATGTTACTGCGTTACTAACTAACCGCGATTTTTTTGCGAGAGTGTCTCATGACAATGATGTGGCACCAGCTGTGTGCAGATCAAAAATGGATAATATAACAAGTGCGATAGAGTATGAGCGTGCAGCGTTTAAAGCGTGGAAGTACTGACCTTACTTTGAGTTTGATTCTGTAAAAAGTGACATCTGACGTCTGCTGTTCACTGCGTGGGAAGAAAACTTCTTTTTACAGTGAAAAAACTCCTAAACTTCCGAGCAAGCACCAAATACGCTGCCGCTGGAAGGTGAAATTCACTGCCCGATCCTTCCATTGACCGCCACGACACACCTGCACCAGGGTAAACCTCCGCCTGCCCCACTCCTGCTATACAGGTGAAAATAGAGCAACAGGACCGCTGAGTCTTTGATTTTATTTATTTTCTGCTGTGTTTTACTTGCATCTATTTGAAAGAGTGAGTGTAAACACAAAAAACTATTTTATTTTATGTGCTGGAAAGTGTAGAGAATAGGTTTAAATGTTAAACAAATTTCTTCCAGTCAGAGAATGTTGCATATAATTTAATGTTTGCGTGATTCATAAAGTTAAATGATTAAAACAAATAAAACCAGTTTTAAAAAGAGATTTATTTTCATTTTATAACATTTTATATGATTGATTATGCAGAAACAGTAGAATTGGGCTGAAAGATCTATCGCTTTATTACTTATTTAGGGTGTAAATCATGTTTTGAAAAGTAACTAAGAAACTAATTACTTTTGAAAATAAGTAATCAGCAAAGTAACGGGATTACTTTTTTCAGGAAGTAATCAGTAATTAGTTACTAATTACTTTTTTCAAGTAATTTGACCAACACTGATACCTAGCCCGAGTGCCGACCCTGACCTATGCTCTGACAACCCTCACTAATATTTAACACAAGAAGTGCGCAAATAGGGAGGGAATAGTATTGTATTTTCTGTAAAGTCATTCTGTTTTTTCCACTTTTTAAATGTACTTTAGGAAGTTTGTAGTGCAATGGAAACATATGCAACATACAGGCTTTTCTTATTTGCCCTGTTTGAAATCCATTTTATACTTTTAAATATAATTTTGAGTATAATTATTCTTTTTTTAAAAAAAAATTGGATTCATTCTTTAAAAATGTAACACATTTTAGGCAGATGTACAACATAAAAGTGAAATCAGAGGTCAAATGTTACATGATAATTTTATATATGCTGACAATACACACCACTTGTAAGAATCATAGTTTCTAAATTACAAGGATTTCAGTTTTCTAGCAATGAATCATTAAGTTGACCTTTAAGACCTTGGTCAACTTAAGAAAAGCCTGTTAGTTCTTCATCACGCTGTCTGTGAACAATTAGCCACCACAAAACTGACGGGACAGCAAGGCTGATATGCATAGCTCCGTTCCTATTTAGGCTATATATAAGTATAGGTTAATAATAGACAGGGTCAGATAATTCGGCGTTTGGTCTAAATGTGCTCCATGCAAGAAGACTAGTTTAACTGTATCATACTTGACACATGAGACACTTGACACTTTTAAAATAAAATTATTTGATGGTTCGGGCTTTACAGAGTTAAGAAAACCCTCTGACATCTTCTAATTTTCCTAATTTCACTCATATTTGTCCCTTTACAGCGTTGGTCCTTTATTTTTTTAACCTAGCATAAATTATGCAAGCAATTTCAGTGAAGAGAATAGGCAGAGAAAAAAAAATGCCAGATTCTGAGAATATGGTGGCCAGGTTGAGATTGCAGGCATGTGCTCAGTGAACCTGCACAGTCACTGTTCTCTCATCAGTTGAATTAACAGAATTAATTATGACTCTCTGCCTGGGAACACTCTGCTGGCATTTACATGCGGTGACCCATAATCCCTTCTCTGCAGTGTTTATGCGTTTGTGTGTGTTCATGCACCTTACCCTTGAAAAGAACAGCTGCTAAGCATGGACAGTGATCACACACACACATACCTACAGTCACACAATGGCGCACGCACATTTTGCTGTACCTGCCTGTTAGCATTATTGGACAAGACAGCTCCCTGTGTAATTTGCATAGTGATATCATTTGGATAATATTGCAGCTAGCTTAGGCGCCACCTGCTTCTGTGCTGAAATTGCTGGTGAAAAATGGAGGCCAGGTGGGAACATGGGTGTGGGGCTTCACGGAGCTAGAATGCAACCTTCTCCAATTATGATATACATCGTTATAATTGGGGGATGCGTGTCTTTGGGTGTAATTGTGCAAATCTTTTTTTGCCGTTTGACTGCGGTGTTGACATCATCATAAACTGAATAACCAGCTTTCTCTCACTCGTTCACTCGGCTCCATCGTGCATTCAGATTTTCTAAATCTGTACAGTTTCTGAAATAGTGAAATGATAAAGTCCCATTGACTTTGACTGGAGAGCCAGTTGTCTCTCACCTCACTCTTAGGCTACGTTCACACTGCAGGCGAAAGCGCATCAAATCTGACTTTTTTGACCCTATGCAACCCATATCCGATCATGGTATGACAGTGTGAACAGCACAAATCTGATATTTTCAAATCCGACCTGGGTCACTTTTGTATGTGGTACTGAATCCGATACATATCTGATGTTTTAGAAAGCGACTGCTGTTTGAACGGTCATGTCGCTTAAATCCGTCTTTTACGTCACTGACACAACACAGATGCCAATCCGGTCGTTAAGTCTGACGTCACTAGCCGTGTCTGGACCTAAACTCCGCTGCAGGTCCATATATCAAACGATCACTATGGCATTACTGAGAGTCTTTCATCTTTAATAAAATGATCAGCGTTCTGCTCTACCTGGTGTAACAATTGAGTTTAACATCCAGGCATCCATGAAAACGGAATTTATGACATTTAACAGAGTTAGAAGTTAGCAGGAAGTTAGCTCGCTAGCTTCTATCTAAATACAATATAGCATGTCCTGACTGCGGGGTTTTGGAAACAAATTAAAACCTACAGCTCTGTTATCACTTCCAACATAAATGAAGACAGAAAACTAAACAGCAGTGACGTTTGTAGGGTTACTGAAGTTTGGCTAGCTGGTATATAATGATGTGCTACGTGACCGCTAGCGACACAGCTATGTTAGCATAATATAAACAAGCTAACTTTTTTTCCACTCGATAAAAGTTAACGTGAGTGTTCTCGGTGGTCAGGAACAAATGTAATCGCATGGCAGGATGCTGTAAAAGGACCAAACTTCAGCCAGGAGAACAACTGAGATAATCCATCCACAATATGAGGTTAGTCATTCATATACTGCTGGATGGGCTGGGCTGTAGTTACAGCCTAAGGTTTTAAAAACTGAGCTTAAATAAATGATTAGCGGTAATAAAAGCCGAGGGAGGTCAACAGTGATCACTGACTGTTTTAGGAGCTTTTTGAGATTAAATAGAAGAAAATACAAAACATTAAACATGTTAACAACACAAAAGCCATATTAAACGCAGACTACTTTAGGCCCGGAAGTAGGATTCGTCACGTCATCACTTAATGACCGGATTATCAGCGCCGGAGAAGACAAACAAGAAAGCATGGCAGCCATTGTTAAAGCATGGGCTCTCTTTTTTCTCAGTGTCCTACTTTCTCTAACTAATTTGTCAAAATCATGTCGGTTACGACTGTGCAGAAATTAATAGACTGCTGCAACAACACCTACTAGCTCTGTATCCGCTATTTTTACTTCCATAAACAGAGCGCGTTGCGTGTGACGTCTTCTTTTGCGCATGCGGAACGCTTTGAGGGCCGTGAACCGTTCACACTAGAGCGTGTTTGCTGTCAGATTTTATTTGTAGTGTGAACAACCAGACCAAAAAAACCCAGATTTGATCAAAAAATTGGAATTGAGCATTAAGCCCTGCAGTGTGACCGTAGCCTTAGAGGCCCAGTGGCAGTATTACCACATGCTCACCTCTCACTTACATACTGTCATGAGTTCAAGTGTATCATGCACTTTCATGATTTAGTTTTTGTACTGTAAACATTTTCCCGTGTACCAAATCATTCCATACTGCAGAGGGACAGCTTTACTATAACAGGTTAAATGTCCCTGAACTGTGGAAAAACTTGTATGACAGAGATGATTACGACCACTTGGATCAATTCCCAGTGGTAGCAGATTAGCTTCCATCTCAGGTACGGCACTCTTGTGGCCTATTAAAGTGGCTGCCCAGTGTTTATGAGCCGTCTCCCTTCAGCTTTCTTACCCAACATCTTTGCCTCCAACTTTTTATCTGTGCTAGAAGCAAGCTAGAGCTCAAATCCACCAGTAGAAACAATCCCACCTCATTTTCTTGCAGAAATGGCATAACTTAGCTGCTTTTGTTCTCTGCCGAACCGTTTCTGTAACTTCAGAGAGGAGGTCGCCATAACAAAACAGCAACTGGAAGAACCTCTTTGCCCTCACAGCTTTCACTGACCTCCCATCCCCCTCCTATCCAAATGTGGCTGCAGCGGAGTATGGAAACAACAGATAACGACTCAAGCCCTGTGAGATGTGTTATGGAGCTCTTAATGAAAGAGTTGTGCCCCATTGAGCCCTATAATGAATGTTCTGACATTGAAAATCCCAGGAGGAGCAGCTTAATTCCTGGGAGTAGGTTCAAGCAGCTAAACACACTTTCATAGAGAAAACAGTGACTAAATGATGCTTTAAAAAATTGGCATTGTGTAGTTAGTTTGGTATGCATGTATCTACGTGGCCCCATCAGAGAAAGGTGTTCCAACACCTTTGTTCCGGCTCTTTATGCAGCCTTGTCCAGCTTGTCTGATACCTGTTTAGCTTTTATCCTGACTAATGGAAATGTCAAAAACACTGTAGAAAAGCTGGACTGCCCATTCTCCTCAGAAGCCAAAAGATGTGAAGCCGAGATTGCTGCCAAGCCTCGTCAAAGACGCACGCACACCCTCACGCACACAGTCAGAGTGCTATGCGGTATTATAACTGATAAGAGCTTTTGTAGATTTTAGTAATGATGTCCCTGAATACCAAGTGAGCTGCATCTAAAGAGACCCACAGGAATTAATAAAAATGTCTCCAATTTCATGGCCGTAGTGGTTTCCTGCTTTTGAGAGATCACAAAAGAAAATCACTGAATGCCACAATTTAATTATGTATTTCAGGGTGTCTCTGGATGTATTGCTCCTTTTTGGAAATTCTGCATCCCCATTCTGGTCCCTCTCTTTGTCTTTCCCCATCATTCCACGTCACGCTTTCATTTTTCTTTTACTTTCTCTCAGCGCTCATTTCCATTTCTTTTCCTCTTTTTTTTTTCTTATTTCAAATTTCTCATTCAGCTCTCATCCCCTGTCCTTTCTGTCTTGCCCGGCCCCCTCCTTTTTTTGTACCCTTGTGTTCTCTTTTATATTGCTGCCTCTCTTCACCAGTGCTCTGATTCATTCCTCCTCTGCTTCACTTTTTTACATGGGCAGGTGGCAGAGCAGCTGGCCTACTATGGCCATGTGTCAGAGACAGTAATCACAGAGGAGATGTTTGACGCCGCTGTGCAATTTGGCACAGTGCAGGGTGACCCCACCCAGAGCTGAGCAAGATGACCTGTTTGGATAGCCCCCCGGTTGCCCCAAGCACCGACTGGGAAAAGAGCATCAAGGACGGCTCACCTCACACCTCAACGGCCTCGCAGGTGGGCTCCTCAGGGGAAGAGGGGGAGACGGTTGGCTGTCAAATGACACGAGGTGGCAGATCTACAAAAGGTTGGCAGCTGTGTAAAATGAAAGAAGAAAATTTGTAGGCCACTTAAAGCCTGCATTAATTGGAAACAGCACAAGTACAACAAAAAAAGTTTTTGTATTGGATAGACTTAATCTTTCAGGATGCTTCGTTGAAAGGCTTTGTGGGCAGATGGTTCAGTTACTTCAGAATCTGTTTTTTCAGTCTATAATAGCAAAGCATAGTCATATGGTTTATGTGAAATAATCATATGGCTATTTAACGATTCAGAAAATCTAGACAGCTCGGAATAGATCCAGTATTTAGAGATCAGCATAATGCTTGTAATTTTTCCTTTATACACCACCACAGAGGATTTGAAACCAAATTACAATTGTATTCTCAAAATGCAGAGTTTTCATTTTTATTTGAGGCAGATCCGGGCTTTGTACAGCCAACAGGCCACATCAGGTCCTTCTTTTGTCCCTGACATCATGCAGTTTGCCCTCTTTCAGCTTCCTTGCTGGCTTACTGTTCTTTCTGATTTTGTGTGAAATCGAGTTCACTGTAAATGTTTTGCATCTGAAGTTTATCACCAACGTTAGATCGCAAGACACGGGCGTCTTGCTATTTATTTACTCAAGTTCAAGGTAAAGCTGTGTTCTTAGTTTGCTATTACAAGAATTTGACTGACGCAGAGCAGGAATGGATATCTGAATGTTTGCTAGCAAAGCTCCAAAAGAAACAAGGGCTTTTTTATTTACCGAGCTTTGCACATCCAAGGACGGAGCAGTCAAGACCAGGTTTGCAATTTCCCATAAAATCACAAAGAGCGGTAAGCTATTCTCTGATAGGGAGTTTATCAAAGAGTGTCTGGTAGCCTCTGTTGTGCTAATATGAACTGAGAAAAATTATTTGAGAATGCACCCCTCAGTAACAAGATGGACCGAGCACATTGTAGTAAATCTGGAGTTTCAGTTAAAAAGTAAAGCGGAGAATTTTGGCTTTTTCTCCTTAGCTCTCGACGACACCTGTGATGACCATGACACCCCAGTCACTCATCTGTATATGTAGGACAAGTTTGAGATGATGCAGGAGCTGGCAGCAATGCTCTGAATGAAAAGTATTACAACAGGAAGTGGTTCAATCACGAAGGCCGATTCCTTGGATGGGCTGGGGCTGAAATGGGACAAACTGGCAGCTGATGGCTGTCAAAATTTGACAGGGAGCATTTTTGGACTATATATAGCTCATACTTCATTGTTGTTTTCCAAAGCTATTGTAACTTGCTGCTTCTAATGGCCCGGAGTGAATACATAATGCATAAAGAAAAACTACACCGCACTTCTTTGCATTGTAATTTCACTGTAATTGTAATTTTGACTTAAAATGATAAAGGGGGAAGTGATATTAGTCTTCAAAGCTTTGCTGTTGATAAGAAGATGAGACAAGAGTGAGAAAATACATGTAGACATAGACAGACTTCTAAAAGAACAACTGCTTTGTTCTACCAGTGCGTTTGATGTTTCGACCAGAAGAGCTCACAAATTCTGCTTATAAGCAGCAACTTAAACCAAACTCTGTGCCTACAAAAGAAGTCAACACACCCTCAGGTAGTGAATGAAAATTGCTTTGAGGACGGTGAAAGACAACTAATTTTGTAATGTAAGATGTTAATACGCTGGAATTAACTCTGATGCACTTTGGGTCAACTCCTCTCGGTCTGATTATTCTTGACAAAACAGACTAATAAATATTACAATATTCAGTTTGTGCCAATACATAACAGCTGTCTCTTGAGTAAATTCATCACTGTGAGTAGACTCTAACTCTACCCTTATTTTGTGATGGTAGTTATTGTTCTGCACTACAGTCTCAGTGAGTTTGATGTAGCGACACTTGAACCAGTTCTCTACCTGCTGTAGTTTGTTTTTAAGAGTGCTTGGAGCTTGCAGCTTTTCAGAGCAGGACAAGAACTACTGCCGCTGGCTGCAGGCCATGATGGAGAAGTTGGAGTCCATCCAACTGCTGAATTAGAGCAGTATACAATAGCAACCTGGTCAGCCTAACACTGGGAAAGTAAGACAGTCACTCACAGTTAGTTGGAAGCAACTGAATGTTAAAAATAAGAGTGGGGAAATTGTTCACTAGTAAGTTAATTGCCTTCTCCAATTGTGATATGCATTACTATATCTGGGAGATACTTGTATTGGGGTGTAACTACGCAAACATTACTGCCATTTGACTTTACTGTTTACACGTGCGTGGCAAAATTATTATAGCTGAATAATCAGATTTCTCTTTTATCATTGTGTCAACCATGCAGGAGAAGATATTGGTTCTGTGGATCATTGCTTTTGATTATTGTGCAAAAGTGCAATGACTTTGAGATAAAGGAAAGAAATAAGGAATTGTATGTGACATGATACTTAATCACTTGAATGCCAACACAGGTTGTGCAGTTCTCACACTTTTTTCTTTATGCACACACATGCAGCGTGTTAACGAAGATGCCCTGCTGTTCAGCTCGGCTCAGAGTTCCCTTTCAAGGCTTCTTACCTGGTTTCTGCAGACTGACTTGTAATGCATTTCTCCTCCGACGAGCTACTGAAATAGGGCAAAAGAGTGATTAGCCAATGCACAACAGGTGTGCCACCCATCTGACATGATGCTGCCCCCTAAAACATCCAGCTCCACCTCTCCCATCTGCATCCAAGTAACGGCTACACCCTGCCAACAGACTGTTTAATTTAGCAATAGCTATCACCAAAATAGCAGCCTGGTCACAACTAACAAAAAGGGAAAAGCAAGACATACACATGAGACCTAGCCAGTTAGCAGCATCAGATAAAACAATACTCCCAGAGTAAATAAAGGTGGAATAAAGGTTAATATCCCGAACTCAAATCAGGGCTGTAGCACATGAAAAAGTGCGAACATGTTTATTTATTTCACATATTGTTGCTTATTGTCAGCAGTTTAGACTAGCAGCCATCCATTTTCCAGACAGCTGACAAGAGCTGGCTAAACAAAAACAACAACAGCTGATTATAAGCTAAGATTACACCAGCTAATGTTAGGCCCAAATGTCCTTAAACTCACACTTTGCCTTTGATAAACAGTTAGATTACATTTTTTATATTGTATGAGTAACTAAGCATCAAAGCTGAACTGTAGATCCACTTCAAAGAAAGTTTCACTAATACCGGCTAACAGTAGCTAACAGTAGCTAACAGTAGCTAGCAGAGGCTAACAGCGACACTAACAGCCGGGCCAACAGAAAAGTTCAGGACACCCTGAAAACACAAGTGAGATTCACTGACTCATGAACTCCTTTTACAGCCTCTTGCCGAGTAAATAAAAGGTTGATGCTTCGCACTTTGCATTGACAGCTGAGGTTAACAGTGGACTGACAGTATGCACAGATATGCAAATTCGTCAAGGCGGCTCCGTTATGCAGTCTAAATGGATTATTTTTGATCTCTTTTGGCTGACTAAAACGTGTTTGACCTACAGCAACCATAGCTAGGAAGTATGCACTTGAACTAGAAAGATAAGAAAACTCAGTCCACTGCAATGTGCAATCTGCTGACACCTAGTGGTGAACATACTGTAACTTTAACAACGTCACTTTTAATCGGTTTCACTATAGCTACCTAAAAATTACCCGCTCACTCGTGCAAAACATTTCCTCTAGAGGAAGACAGAACATCACAATAATGGATATGGTGAAATCCTCTCTGACAAAGTGTCACATTGACAGCCAACAAGTGATCTGCCTCATGCGAAATGCCTTTTTAGACTTTTTCTTTACATCGCAGCCAAAGAAACGCTCTTTGTTGTTCGCAAAGCTCGAAAGGTAAACGCTAACAGACAACTTGAATTCAAGCACGCGCAGAAGTAATCATACAGCGTACTGTTGCTTTGTGATGGTTCAATTCTCATGCTAATTATTTCAATCAGTGTGCAAAAATGCCACTGCTTTTCAAAGAAAAAACACACACTCGAAGCACAAATGCATGTTCATACAGAAACTGAAACTGCACACCACCAATTACAACCTCCTCTACCTGACACCGCTCCATGTTTCCTGGATAATCAGACAAAGATTGGATAATCCTGACAGAAATCCTTTTCATTCCCTCAGCCCCCTGCAAATTCTCATTTTGCAATATCATTTTCAGTCAATACGCCAACAATCAAATGCATTTCAAGGATTTAAAATTCCTAGACTGTCAAGTCTGGCCTGTGGGGGTAAACATTTTTTTTTTTTAAAGCTGTATTCTTAACTTTCCAGATTGACTAACAATGAAGTCACAATAATTTACTCTCCGTGACTGTGGAAAAGGAGAGTTAGAGCATAAATATGGATGTAAGTAGAGAACACAAGTTATATTATAGCTCCCGGGCATACAGATTTTACTCCCATGCCAGAGTGAGTGGTAACAATCATGCAAAGCACTTTTGCTCTGAGCAGGGCTGAGCCTCAAACGCTGCTTACATCCCCTCATTTGAGGTTCCTAAAAAGGTCAGCTGACCCACTAAAGCATGCGCTTTGAAGCGCACGCTAAAATGGTTTCAAATACAGCACGATCAGGTTTGAGACGAAAACAGCGCCACAAAGTTTGAAGAATAGCACGCAGGTTTCTTTGGCGTACACTTAACCTTCAGTGCTCTGAAACAGCTCATTATTTTACTGTTTTCCTCCATCGTTTTCTGTCCTTGTCTTGTTTATCTTCTCTGTTTAAAGGCTAATGGAGGGCTGCATGTTGCTGCCACTGGGTATGAAAGAGTGTTTTGATGATGGCCAGCTACCTGCTCTATGCTGAGCCTGACTGTTCCTGCTGTTAGAACTGATAAATTTGAAGTGAACCGTGAAGCTGTTGTCTCACCAGTACGCTGGCCTTTAAAGTCCCTCATTATCCATTATGAGCTCCTACACCGTTCCCCTCTGCTTTCAACCACCTACTTGCTCTTGATTTATGACCGGTCGCTTTATACCTTTTCCTACATGAAGTTATTTCTCACCTTGCACACCTCTTTTTCAGATCCCAAGCGGCACATACTGAACACACACAAACTTGTCCTGCTTAGGGATGCAGACTGAAATGTATTTAATCTCAGTGCAAAGAGCAGGTTATACATTTTATTCTAAGTGACTCAACAGCTGTTTTCCATGAGCTTTATAGACACAGAGAACCTATGAGTGCCACTCTCTCTCTTTTTCTTGCCGTTCCCATTCTTGCACTTTGTAGGTACACAAACCTCAGAGCGCAGTTCTCTCTCGAGATGAGATATATGATTTTACAGCATCTGCTGTGTTTTGAAAGGAAATCCTTTTTTCTGCATGATCTGCGTTATGTCACGCCTAAGCGTAATCCAGTGAAAGCCTCAATGCAGCTCTATGATGTGGAATGTCTTGTATGTTATTTTTGAACAGATATTGTGTGTGCAAGTTGGTGGGCAACGTAGCGATGCATATCCCAATGGAAGGCCTACAGCACAGCCCTGAGGACGCCACAGAGGATAAGAAGCCAGTTCAGAGAATGTGTGTGTGGGTGCCTTTGTCTTTCCGTTTGCCTCCCTGGGGACGTTGTCTGAAAGGTCACACAGACTTTATCTTTTGATCTGTGATTCTCTGTTCAAAACACCATTGAAGCTCTAGCATCTGCTTCCTGACTCTGACTCTTGAGAGTTTTTATTTAATGAGGCACTGAGCTCGCCACCTCTCACCTTCAACTATCCACATTCTTTGTTTTCTTTTTCTTCTCTCCCTCTCTGTGTACCTCCATCATCTCATCAATTCCATTTCTAAACAATCTTTTTCAGTCCATGCTTTTATTTTAACCTTCCATTGTGCGCCATTTCTAAAGTCGGTCCGGCCTTCTTCTTTACTGCCTTTGTCTCGACTTCTTACGTTTCCCTATTTTCACATTCCAAAGAATTACGCGTAATGGCCAGAAATTGATGAGGATGACGGACACATCTGTTTTTGTGCAAGAAGCGGCCTTCTGCTGTGCCAGTCTGTTGGATGAGCAGCTGCGGGAGCAAGAGGTAAAGTGTAGCCAGAGGTCGAGTACACTGCCAGTTTGATGCCGCATCAAAATTCTCCAAAGAGCTCCATGAACGGTGCAGCAAAGGGTGTAAAACATATTTCGTACACACCGATCTGGCATACCATTATGACCACTACCAGGTGAAGTGAATAACACTGATTATCTCTTCATCGTAGCACCTGTTAGTGGATGGGATATATCAGGGAAAAAAGTGAACATTTTGTCCTTAAAGTTGAAGCGTTAGAAGCAGGAAAAACGGGCAATTGAGAGTCATCGTGCGAGTTTGACAAGGCCCAGATTGTGATGGCTAGATCAGCGGTCCCCAACCTTTTTTGCGCCACAGACCGGTTTATGCCCGATAATATTTTCATGGACCGGCCTTTAAGGTGTTGCGGATAAATACAACAAAATAAAACTAGTACCGGTACCGAAAAAAAGAAAATGTATTCATAACACACGTGAAAAGACCAAGGAAAACCGAGTAAACGATAAAAATGATAACAAAATAACGCTGAAAACCGATAAAAACCCTGAAAACTATACATTTCACACCTGAGCCTCAACTCTCGCGGCCCGGTACCAAACGACTCACGGACCGGTACTGGTCCGAGGCCCAGGGGTTGGGGACCGCTGGGCTAGATGATTGGGTCAGAACATCTCCAAAACTGCAGGGGTGTTCCCAGTCTGCAGTGGTCATTATCTATCAAAGGTTGTCCAAGGAAGGAACACCGGTGAACCAGTGACAGGGTCATGGGCAGCCAAGGTTCATTGTGGGAAATGAAAGCTAGCCCATTCCGATTCAACAGACGAGCTACTGTAGCTGAAATTGCCAAAAAATGTGATGCTGAAAGGTGTCAGAATACACAGTGCATTGTAGTTTGTTGCATATGGAGCGTAGGTGGGCAAAGAGCGCATGAGGATCAGAACTGGATTACAGAGCAATGGAAGAAGGTGGCCTGGTCTAACGAATCATATTTTCTTTTACATTATGTGGATGTTCGCGTGCGTTGCTTACCAGAGGAACACATGGAGCCAGGATGCACTGTTGAAAGAAGGCAAGCTGGCAAAGTCAGTGTAATGGTTTAGGCAATGCTCTACTTGGAAACCTTGGCTCCTTCTATCCATGTGGATGTAACTTTGACATGCATCTACTGAAAACATTGTTGGAGACCATAAACACCCTTTCATGGAAACAGTCTTACCTGATGGCTGTGGCCTCTTTCAGCAGGATAATGCACCCTGCCACAAAGCTAAAATGGTTCAGGAATGATATGAGGAGCACAACAACAACCTCCAAATTCCCCAGATCTCAATCCAATCAAGCGTCATTGGGAAACGGTGAACAAACAGGTCCAGTCCATTGAGAAACTCACAAGTTACAGCACTTAAAGGATGTATTGCTAACATTTTGGTGCAGATACCAAAGCACACCTTCAGGAGTCTACTAGAGTCCATGCCTCAGTGGGTCGGGGCTGTTTCGGCAGCAAAAGGAGGAACAACACAATATTAGACAGGTGGTCATAATGTTGTGCCTGACCAGTGTAGAGTCACAACTAAGGTTGCCCAGGTGAAAAGACAGTGTTATTTAGCAGTAAACTAACTGATTTAAACAAAATTAGCAACCAAAACATTTGAACTTCAATGCAAAAGGAAAGTCAGTTTGTAAGTTGCAGAAAACACCTCCCATCATCCTTAGTTTTGCAAATGATATGCAGCTTTAGCTGAGTTGAAGCTGCCTTCATTTTAACTTGTAGGTAAGCTATCACATTTTAGTGATAGGCTGCTTTATTTCCAGGACAGCTACCAAAGTGCATGCAGAGCGTGGCTTTCTGCTCAGGGCAGTGTGACACAACACATGGCTTCGGACAGCAAAGCATATTGGCTGGTGTAAAGCCACCACAGAAGCACAGTATGATGAATTATGGGCAAACTGAGAATATTGAGGCTTTAGCCGCTGCGCTTTACAGCTCTGGGTTGGCTTAGCCAGCTAAACAGTCCATTTAACACTGTAGGGCCAACTCTGCCCAACAGCACCTGCTTGGATGTTGAATTTAGGCACTGCATGACTGATGACACTGGCTCATGGTCAAATCACATACACATGGCTCGGTGTCTACAGAATACCAGTGTGTTCCTTACTTTTTGAACGTTTAGTGTGCATCAGTGCAAAGATGCCAGGTAAAGGCTCAGGATGAGTATAGAAGAAGCAGAAGCACCCTAGACTCTATCAGTGAGGTCTCTTTTATGTGAAGTGTTACGCAGAACTTGACATTTGGCATTTCTCAGACAGAAAACCTGTAGATTATTGTATATACAGGAACTTTATATAGGAAGGAGTTTACAGAAAAGAGCGACGGATGGGGATGAATAAATCTTACTCTTTGCTGTTGACTTTACCGTCCAGTGCAGCGAGTGGGTAGGTCAACACTCTGTGTACTCACCTTTGAGGGATTTTGTGCGTGTGTGTGTGTGAGTGTGTGTGTTAATGGGATGGCCAGGACTGTCTTATGGTGGTTCAGTCAAACATGTCCTTGTTTATACTGTAGCAGCCTTCCAGTAAAGCATGTCCAGCTCAGCCCTGACCACCATGTGCCTTCCTTATTACCAGTTAACAATGCATTAAGTAACATTTAATTAAGCTTTTTATAGCCACCAGATCTGAACTGAGAGCAATGTTTTCTTAAGATGATCTGGAATGTGTGTTAAATAGGATTGCTCGCATTGTTTCTGCTTCAAAAGAAAAAACGTGTTAATAATGTTAATAAATGCATTATTATGTGATAATAAATGTTTATTAATGATATAACACTTCATCTTATAAATGCATATACACAATATGCCTTTACATGACATAGAAACACCTCATTATCTACTAAATAACGATGCTAGCAGGAAGTCTTACCTCTAGTTACAAAACTTGGTTGCAACATAAAGGCCAAAAGAATAAACATGGAAAAAAATAGTGACAGCAGCATATCTTAGAAAATGGAAAAATAACACAACTTTGAAACTTCCTCGTCCATTTAACTATCCTATTGCACTGGGACCATACGTGCACTTACGGCGAGCACTGCTAATCCTTGGTTGCCCATAGTGTGAACTGAAGGCATAACAGTGAACTCTGGATGCTAACAGCGATGCCTGTCACAGAGCTCAGTTTAAAACATGTCTGCCGCGCAGATCAGACAGACATCTTTGCATATACACAGGCTTGTCCAACAATCCCCCCCATGAATATTTCAAACATCTTTGTTGTAGAAAATTTGGAGATGTGATACTTCAAAGTTCTTTACTCGAGCAACCCTGCATTCGGCAGATAAGTCGGCGGTGCAATATTAGCAGATAACCTTTCGCTGTCAGAATGTCCTTTCCCCAGCTGATCAGCTCTCCATTTGGATTAGGGTTTTGTCTTGTTCTGATAAAGCAACACCACCACTGATGCTCCCTCCCTCTCATCCTGGGTGTTCAGACAGCAGAGATACAATACCCTGCGACTGAGTGTGCCGAATAAAAGGCCCCATCACAACTTTCATTACCTCAGCTCTTTTCATTTCAATTGACAACTCCGCAGTCCAGGGGAAAAAATGTTTAACCTCAAATAATTATGTCCTGAACCCTCATTGTTACAATCATTTGCTGCCCTGTTGCATGACTTTTTTCCTTTTTTTCTTGAAGTCTTTTATGTGTGCCTTCATTTTGGCATCATCCTCATCATCTTCTTTTCTGCCTCCCCCCCCCCCCCCCCCCCCCCCGCCTCTTTCTCTTATTCCTTTGATAATACATCAGGACTTGCTGGTTCAAACAAAACATTTGGTGTAATTATTTTCTAAGTGTGGATGTGGCTTCATTGATCTGACAGGGCCAGACTTCAAACCTTTCAAACCAAGGGATACGCACCTTTAAAGTATATCAGGGCAGAGCACGTTGCTGATTCTGCCACCTTGGACTAACCACAGGAGTTAAATGGCTCGCAGTTGGATTGTTTTACTCAAAAGGAGAAGGCCGAGAATACGCAATGGCTTTCTAACCTAGTCTATCAGAATCACAGCCTTGAGAGCATTGCATCCGTTTAGATTTTCATCATCTGACATAGTGTTTTGATATCTTCTATAGCTCTTCAGTGATGCCACAAAAGGCATTACTGAGCCCTCCGAGTCCTTAAACTCACGTATAGTTGTTGATATCTGAAGAGGAGGACATTCACAGCCACTTAGATGCCTTGCAGAGACTGTGCTTAAATGCAATAAAGTTGCCCTGCAGGGTCACAGTATTTACTCCTGACCGCTGACCCCAAACTATGCATGTTGCATATTGAAGTATGCAGGTTGAAAAAAAACAAAACCCGCAGATCTTGAAGTACAACCACATGTGTATTTTTGCCAGGCGGCTCCCTCTGCCCTGACGCACGTGATTATTTGTAATGCAGGGGATGGAAACCTGTGTGGCTCGCAGCTAAAATAGCGACAGCCTCTCCCGCAGCATTGCTTACTTTATGTTTTCCGTCTCCTCAGGTGGACGGGAGGCTTTCTCTTCCCCCCAATTGTGCGATTGAAATGGATTATTTCCATTCCAGGGCATCGGGCCCTCTTCATGTTTTCTGAAGAAGAACCAGATTGCTGATGTGGTTTTCATTTGTGTATGATATATATGTATGTATGTATTTTGGCTAATACTTTCTAATCAAGGTTGGTCATTTCTGCCCTGATACCATGTGGAGGTCTGCCTCTTTTTAAGTGTGTAATGCATTCACTTTGTGTGTTCTCTGTGTGGGTTTTTTCCTTTCTTTTTCAGGTCTGTAACTGTGTGAGTCGGCATTGTATCCCAAGATTTTTGTGTGTGTGTGAGACTTGCCACTGCCCCTCTCTCCCCTTCAGGGCCTCAACCATTTTCTTCATTTGTTGCAGCTTTGTGTTTCTTCTCTTTTTTCCCCCTGCTCCTCTCCTTGCACTGGGGGAACACAATGTCTGGTTTAATATCATTTTCCAATCACCAAAGGCTGCAGGGCAAGGACTTTTGACTGGGCTGTTTCGTTCCAGCTAATACCAAAGAGAGGCGAGAGAAAATAATAACCCTACTGGTTGATAATAGCCACGGCGATCACTCTATACTCATTTGCCTCTGGTACACTCTGTATCTGCGGCTGATGTTGTCTTTCTACACGGAGCGACGCTACTTTTACAAGCTGCGTGACATCCTTCATCTCCTTCATGTCCGTCTGAGATGAATTCAACGCCATCTGTTTCTGCAGAGAAAAACCAAAGAGGAGTGATGTCTGGTTTGAAGAGGACGACAAACTAAAGGTCCAGTGGATATGTAGTTTTTTTTTTTTTTGGCAAAATTCAAGACTCGGCTGTTGTAATGTCTTTCTGAAGAGGTGCAGATTCTGAGGAAACAGATTATACAAGAGCTTAGGGGGAAAATCCCTGGAGAGTTACGACTCAGGGACATATGTTGTCTTCATCGTGTCCCTCCTCTCCTTCCTACACATACTTTATTTTTTTTCCTGAGAAAGAGAGAGAGATAGAGGGAGTCAGACCAAGAAGGAGAAGAGAAGGAGGTGAGGAAAAGAAATCATTATTAACTCATAAGCTGGTTAATGCTGTAGCACTCTCAACCTTCAGCTCAAATGAGAATTTCTATCATTTACATATCAATTTAATTTCCTGCATTTCCCTCTTCTCCCCCCCACCGCCCCTCCCTCATTAAAAGCAGCATTTGCTTGCCGCTGCAATCAGCCTGTGCAGCACATTTTTCAGGGCGGCGAGCGCTCTCACGCACACCGTTGCATCCCGGACACCTACACACACACATAAACAGATAAACAGTGTTCGGTTTGACACAAGAAAAAGCAAAGCTATGCACGCCTACCTATGCTTTGTGTCACCCTATCACATGCACGCTCACAGGTGTACCAGCACGCGCACACACACACACGCAGGCAGCGTGCTGGAGCCCGAGCAGGTAGGCAGACAGAGCAGCTCCGTGGCCTGCTGCAGCTCTGTCAGGATTAAACCAGTGATCAGAGAAATGAAAGGGAAGCTGTCATTCCACATAGGCCTCTATACACATCATCCTCAATAATTACACCCTCTCCTTCCTTCGCCTCGCTTCCTCCACTCTTATAACCTCCTACCTGTGTGCATGTGTGTGTGTGTGTGTGACACAGGCAACACGCTTGACTGACACCAGGCACATCAAATAGGGCCTTTTATGAAATGTGCGCCTGCTTGAATTATACTCACTTTAAGCCTTACCCTTTTTCCCTCTGTAGTTTAAAGCCACACCTGAGAGCGTGTGTGTGTGCGTGCGTGCGCACCGATATTAGCGTGCATTTGCGAGCGTCTGAATTGAATCGATACAGATGTGCCTACCCCTGCGCAGCCCACATCTGGCGCTGCGACCGAGCCTGCAGGGGATATTTGCAGCTAACCGCTTCAATCTGGGCCTTGAGACTCATGAATACGATCAAATATTGAGTTCAAGCTAAGTGTTACACGGCAAGGCCTCAAGTGTAAAGCAAGTTTAAGGTCTGTCATTTTGAGTCAATGCCATATGTGACCTTTAGTGGGAAAGTCAAGAGGTACCAGATCCGAGCTGTCGAGCGAGCCTGATCCCTTTTATTTCTTACGACTTAGATTTCTGCATTTGTATTTTCACTGTGCTGTTTTCAGCCTATTACACTTCTCAAACACACATGATTAGGGTGGCTGAGGAATGAAATGAATGCATCCTATTAAAGCGTGGCACATTTCTTTGACTTATTTTCAAAGTTTGTTTGTCATTTCGCTTTTTCATTTGTTAGATTTACTTTTTTGAATCAGTATTTTTTTTTATTTTTGGCAAATTGTTAGTTGCATTAGCGAGCAGAATTTATTTTACAACATTGTTTGTCACCTGTGAAGCCTGTGTGCCATTCTTATGTTCACTCTAATACAAAACAATCTGTTTTTCAAACTTTTTTTGAGCCGTGTCGCTTTGTGATGTCACTTTTAGGAAACTTTTATTCATTTTTGCCAACAGTAGGAAGCCCTGATCACTTACTAATTAACAGTGAGACTAAATGGAGCTAGACCTAACATTCATGCTGAGTTAGTCCAGTCTAACCGCTGTAATAGTTCTGTCTCTTCAGCAAAGCTTTAGAAAAACCAAAGTGTGTGCTTTGGAGCGAGTAATGAATAAGCTAATACCTTGGTTTTGCTTGCTGTTTGTCCCCCTTTTTGCAGCTAATGACTTTGTACTGTAAGACTACTTCGTATCCAGGGTTTTTGTATAACAGTGACTTGTTATTATAGCTCAGCACTTGAGCGTGTAATAAATGTAAATCTCAGTGTCTGTAACTTGGTCCCCCGAAGCTCATTATTTGTGACAAGTGTGTGAGACAGTGTTTGTTTTCTGCTATGTTGCAGATGAGTAATGAGATCATTCGCCTGTGCTTCCAACGCATCTCCCTGGACAAGATCTTTAAGGGCTATGTGATCCCCAGCAAGCAAAACCTCAGCAATTTCATTCAGCGATTCCACTGCTGGAAGGAAAGTTACTTGCACGCCTCACAGGTTTACCGCAAGTGAGGAAATGATCGACGGTCACAGGATGTGACACGTTCGCAGTCCTTTTAAAGTCTATGAATTAAATGATATACATTTTAATGGAGTAATTGTAGCGCTTGTTGAAGT
This sequence comes from Neolamprologus brichardi, assembly GCF_056152115.1. Taxonomy (NCBI): domain Eukaryota; kingdom Metazoa; phylum Chordata; class Actinopteri; order Cichliformes; family Cichlidae; genus Neolamprologus; species Neolamprologus brichardi. The sequence goes on along the minus strand of NC_142106.1, from coordinate 43,015,225 downwards.
GGTAATAAGGACAAACCGGTTTAAATCAGGACATAATAAAAATGATCCGCTCCGTATTTGTTTAATACAAGACGAAGGCATGAGGTGCTACGCTGTGGTTCTGTTTATTTAACAAAATCTAGACGTGTGGTGTGAAAATCTTACCGTTTCTGAAGGAATTAAGACGCTAACTAGCAGCCAGGTGCTGCTAATCAAATGCACTTGATTAACTGATCATGAGCGAGTGTGAGGACCTCTAAAAAAGCAGTTTGTTGTTCTGGAGCCTTCAGGTGTTTGTTAACACAAAGCCAAGGAGGAGATGTATCAGTAATGATCTTAGAGAAGCAATTGTAGCTGTCCATCAACCTGGGGAGAGTTATAGAGCCATTTCCAAACAATCTGAAGCCCGTCATTCATAAGCGAGAAAGATTATCCACAGTAGAAAACATTCAGTTCTCAATCTTCCCACAAGTAGACGTCCCTGCGAATTTAGCACAAGGATCAAGGAGCTACGGTGACCCAGACCTCAGGCTGAGATGTCAAGGTGAGAGCTCTACATAAACTGTCCCGGGTCATGAGAGGCTGTCATGAGAAAGTCACAAGATGATTATTTCAAGTTATTGCTGCTAAAGGTGGTTTTTACAAGCTATTAAATCTGCCTTTTGTTTTTCACACACTGCTTTTTGGTGCAGTTTTTGTTAAATAAATAATGACACAGTGGAATCTGTCACGTTCTGCAGTTCATCTCTGGAAGTATTTACCTAATTTTAAGACCTGCTAAACACCAGATTAGTTTTATTATGTCCTGATATATAAAACCCTACAAATCACTGCATAGCAACACTTTGTTTTCAACAGTTAAAAACGAAACATTACAAGTAAATGCAATCCTGACATTACAGCTACAAACGACTCATCAACGACACTGTTCATCTAATTTATTACAACCTTATTTAGAAAACATATAGTTTAAGTGCGCTGAAATATTGAAAATACAGTTTCTATATAGCAGTGTTACTCTGAGACACCATGAAGGAGGACATGCAGATAGTTGGTGTGACACAGGAGGATGCTACGGTGAGATTAGAGGCAGATGATCCACTGTGGTGACCCCTAAAGAGATTATATATAGTTGGTAGGACTGTTCTGGGAACAAAGCAGCAGAGAGGCCCTAAGGCACAAAACAAAGCCGGTTTTAGATACAGGTGGAGATGGGTTGCAAAGTGGCTTGCAGTTGTACAGCAGCTGGCTGTGGAAGGGTATCAGCTGAGCCATCAGGACTGAGATCAGCTGATCTGCTGGGCGGGCTATTCCTCGTTCAGCTAAGTATAAGACAACATATTTTCATTCAGATTGATTCACTGGAAGTGTGTTTTTGTGTGTGTGTGTGTGGGGTTGTTTGACCCTGAGCCTCATTTGGGAGACAAACGATTTGTGTTTGAATCTGAAGTCAGCGTTAATAGTGTTCGCTGTCCTTGGCCCTATTTTGTGCAGGCTGCTGCAGACACGATAATCTAGAAAATCATAATTTGGGTTCCTTTGGGATTTGAAATAGTTTAGTGCGGTTCCATCTGCAGCTACTTAACACGTATGTCTAGTCCACGAGGCTAGACCTGCACAGACGGGGTTGAACATATGCAGAACCTTTCTTCTCCTGTTGTTTTATTATTTCAGTACTTTAATCAGCTGTGTTTATGCTTATATAATTTGATTATGTTTTTTTTTTCCATCGGATTTTCTGAAAGCATGGAAGCAATCACATCACCCATGAGATTTTCAGGGAGTGAACTTGTGTGTCCGATTAGCCAGCTTCAACAACTCATTCCAAAGGCTAATTTAATTTAATTAACAGTCATTTATTTCTTTATGGCAGAACAGAATACTTTTCCATCTGTGGGAGTGCAAGAGAAGGCGGACTCTAAATTAGGAAGTCAGTTTTCAGCAGATAAAAGAAAAACCTATCCCAATAAAAATAGGTTGCAGCTAGAATAAGCCCGCCTCTATGCTGCCTTTATATAGAAATGTGATTTCAGTCAAGACACTCCATCGTAATTGAATCTCCCTTTTTAAAGCAATTCGCAGCTTTGCATTGGCTGTATTGACAGTTCTAAATATGCATGCATCTGCGGTTACTTGCCTTGTTGCGACATTCTCGGATTCATCATCTCGTGTGGAAAATTGTCCCACCTCTGCTACTGATAGTATTGACAGATACGGCGCATTCTTCTCACTAAATGATGGCGTAAGAAAACAGTTGTGCACAGTGATATTCAACGTGAATGCCTGCTTACTTCAAAGTGATGTCAAATCCACTGCAGCGGTCCTGTCAGCTAGTTACTTTCCTCGCTGTGTCTTTGCATTAATTTACATCGTCTCACTCGAGCTATCCTAGTAATGAAGAACAAAACTAGACGCCCGACATTATTAATTCAACTCCCAACAAAAGTCAAATGCAAATGCAGTGCAATACAAAAAAAAATACAGCATTTTTACCGGGTCAGTGGAAGACGACGACCAAGAAAGAGCACTTCAAGTTATTTGTTTCTTTCACTTGTCAGTTAATCAGCGGGTCAGTGGTTTTCTGAACTGCAGATTTTCACTTCATTACTATGATTGCCCTAAGAGAGAGTCTGAAGGGCTCGCAGTGTTTTCACTGGCTTACGCACACAGACACACACACACTTTCCAGAATCTCCAATACCCCTTTGGGCCTCTCACTGTCTGCACGGGCAATCGACCTCGTCCAACCAATTAAAGACAGCGCTTAGTTCCTGATCGATGGCTGAGGTTGGTGTGGGGCAGGATGAGGACAGATGTGGGTGGGTATGTGAATGGGGGAGGGGTTAATTGGGGAGTTTCGCTCCATGGCCTAATAAGTTTTATTTGGTGTCACTATGTAAAGCTTTTCGCCCTAAAATCTAATTTAATGTACCAAATGCTTCACCTGCTCTCGCTGGAGGAATTATCTTAAACTAGTGAAACTGTGATTGCTTCAGTACTTATACACTCATTGAGTCAACGTGCAATAGGATCTCTTACTATAACGATTGCAGCATATGCATGTTTATGCATGTATGTAACCCATGTCCTCTTCCTCCAGACATCATCACACATACATAATTCTCTCTGACGTCTAAGTCATCGAGCGCTAACTCTAATCCTACCTCACACATTGGGATAGCTGCACCAACCATATCAAACCGTATCAAAGTAAAAATGTCAATGTGATCTAATATGAAACACTAAATGCAATTCAGATCATTTTTGCTTTTTATGTAGCATTAGCATGGCTATTTTGTTGGCTTCGATCTGTTTTTGTGGTGCAGGAATTACATGCATCAAGCTGACAGTCTTAATAAAAAACTGGTAAAGACGTCTGCACTCAGTCATGTGATTTGGACGTGCTGGCCTGTCGGTTGACTCCAGACAGTTAACATCTACGTGTTTTTAAAAAAATATTCACTATACATTTATTATAAATTCCAGTTCTTTCGATTTACTTGTGCATAGAGTGTAGCAAAAAGAATCACCTGATTTCAAAAGGCTGTTTTGTGAAACACACAAATCTTGTGTTTCTAACATCTTCTAACGTGCTGCGAATGTAAGCATTTTGAAATCGGATGATTCTTTCATCATCCCTCCTGTGAATGTGAGTTCGCGTTCTTCATTTGCTTTTGTTCCATGTGTAATGTGTAACCTAAGTAGAATTTGCATACTCAACTGAATTTTGCTCACTGCTAAATATGAAATGAAGAACTTCAAAACGCACTGCAGGCCTGACAAAATCCACTCGTACGACGGGTTGTTGCCAGTGGTTTATTGTGATGTCTAGGTTAAGTCGTCACGAGATGTCTGAGTCAGTGAACCCTGCAGACAGGAACACACTGCAAGGATTTAATGAGTAAGAGTGGCCTGGTAATTTAGTTTTATTTTTGCACTCACTAGCAGAGGAATGCAAGTACAAGGTATGGAATTAAATCACGGTCTCGGGTGTTGCGACTCAGTTTATGCATGGAAAAACCTGGTAGATGGTCTGTATAATGATGTGTAGGAGGGATTTATAAGGTTGAGAACACATCAGAAGTTCCACACATTTCAAACTCAGAGTACCTTTTGCATCAGTTTTTTTTCGCCCCTCACTGAAATTTAAGGAAACATTAAACTCAAAAATGCTCTCCAAGACAGATAGCCACCGTTTGAAAAATAAATGAAAAACATTCCCTGCTATCTCCACTAAGTCCTTCCTCCATCAGCGGCTGGTGAAAGTGGAAGGGTGTTAAGTAAAGAGACGCTGATATGTTTTTCTCCCCTTCAGATATCACACCAGCGAGCCTGTCACCCACACAGCCAATATCACAGTCAGTCCACACACTGGGTTCAGTCACAGGGCAGGGAGAGAAAGCAGCGAGGAGGGAGGGAGGATGAAATGACGAAGAGAAAGGGAAAAAAACGTGCCAGTGTGGCGTGTCCCAGGAACTCGGAGCAACAGGACACATCCCCTGAGCTCGCAGTGCAGCGTGTTTCATCCCCGACCCGCGGCTTTCCAATCTCTACCCTTTATGTTATGTTGTAAATACATGCAAAAAATAAATAAAGAGATAACACACTAACGCTGCCAGCAGAGTTCACGCATAAATAAGAGATGGGTGGTAGAGGAATGAAATGCAGGAAGAGGAAAGAGAGAAATTGTCTTGGAACGATAGAAGCACTGGAATAGAGCTGCAGACGATGGCAGTAAATGGATGCAGCGTTAATAATCAGTAAAAAGCACGATTCTAGGAAACAGGTGAAGTGACATCAGATGCAATGTCAACACAACAATCCAGACAGCTCGGAAACCTATTTATCAGTCCCCAAAGGATTGCGCTATTTCTGAATTTGTCACAGAATTAGGGATACATCGGGGAATGCGGGCCTCCTCTGTGGCAAATGGAACGAGCTGATTAATAAAGTCATAAATTGAACTGGCAAATTGTCCCCAGCGCCGCGGTAGCCAGACTGTAGCATTAGCGTCCTTCTCACCTTCCTGCTCTTAAAGCACATCTCAGACACACACGATTTTTTTCTCATGTTTCTGCGGCGATGACTTGGTCCCTCCCACGCAGTATTAAGTGCACATTAACACCGCAGAACAGGCTGTAATTGCAGTTAAGTAAATCTGTTATTTATTTATTTATTTATTTATTTATAAAGGTCTGTTTCTGAAGAATTGACATTTCAACTCACTTTAGTCAGTTTAACTCATGGACAGAGAGTCAGTTTGGTAATCTCATTGGTAATAGTCAAATGTATAAATTAATGAGTACCGATATGTGTGTTTTCTTTTTTGGGTTTATTTGTTTATTAATTTTTTATAATTTCTTCAAGGAACCGTTATGAGATGTGGTTATTAAGGAGCAGAGATGGGCAGTAACGCGTTACTTGTAACGCGTTACTGTAATCCGTTTACTTTTTTTCAAGTAACGAGTAAAGTAAGGGATTACTATTGCAAAAACTGTAATTAGATTACCGTTACTTTCCCGTAGGAACGCTGCGTTACTGCGTTACTAAAACCGTGATTTTTTGCAAGAATGTCTCATGACAGTGACGTAAGCGAGTGCAACGTTCGTGACAACAGCTGTGTGCAGATCAACAATGGATAATATATTGAGTGCGGGAGAGAGTATGAGCGTGCAGCGTTTAAAGCGTGGAAGTACTGACCTTACTTTGAGTTTGACTCCATAAAAACTGTCAAAAACATTAGTGTCCTTGTGCGTGGGAAGATAACTTCTTTTTACAGCGAAAAAAACCCCCTAAACTTCTGAGCAAGCACCGAGTGCGCAACGACGTAATGGGAAATTCACAGAGAAACTCGTGGATTCTTCCACTGACCGCTGCGGCACACCTGCACCTCCACCTACCTCACTCCTGCTTTACAGGTGAAAATAGAGCAAAAGGACCGCTAAGTCTTTGACTTTATTTATTTTCTGCTGTGTTTTACTTGCATCTATTTGAAAGACTGAGTGTAAACACAAAAAAATATTTTATTTTATGTGCTGGAATGTGCAGAAAATAGGTTTAAATATTAAACAAATTTCTCCCAGTCAGAGAATGTTGCATATAATTAAATGTTTTCTTGATGCATAAAGTTAAAAGATTAAAACTAATAAAACAAGTTTTAAAAAGAGTCTTTTCCATTTGATTACATTTTGTATGATGGATTATGCAGAAAAAGTAGAATTGGACTGAAAGATCTATCGCTTTATTACCTATTCAGGTTGTAAATCGTGTTGTAAATTTTAAAAAGTAACTAAGTAATTAATTACTTTTGAAAATAAGTAATCAGTAAAGTAACGGGATTACTTTTTGGGGGAAATAATCAGTAATTAGTTACTGATTACTTTTTCCAAGTAACTTGACCAACACTGTTAAGGATTTATGTTGATGATCTCTACTCGAGCCAGACTCGTGCTGCGCTGGCTGTCTGTCTTTTGACATCATCGCACAACACCTGCTCTTCATAAGGTAATAAAGCACGTGCGTCTGGCTCGCACTATTTCTTCTCCTCATTTCCTCATTCGGACTTACTTCTGTTGCCTTTTTTATTTTTGCTTTTGCCTTCTTCATCATGTTTTTTCCTCCGATGTCTGCAAATTTTGGTATCAATCTGATGCTTTTGGTATTGTGGACCATACCGATACCGAGAGCAGTGTTTTATGATTTGTGAGATGAATTGTGAACACATTTTGATAAACGCTAAATCATTATGATTTTTATTTTGGATCAACTTCGGTTGGAACTACTAGAGGAACTACCAGACCCCCGTCATCAACGAGTGCCCAGTGGAGAGAGTGGACAGCTTCAAATACCTCGGAGTTCACATCACGCAGGACCTGTCATGGTCCTGTCACATCAACACCGTGGTGAAAAAGGCCGTCTCTACCAACTCAGACGCTTGAGAGACTTCCGACTGCCCTCCAAGGTGCTCAGGAACTTCTACTCGTGCACCATAGAGAGCATCCTGACGGGAAACATCTCAACCTGGTTCGGGAACAGCACCATGCAGGACAGACGAGCTCTACAGAGGGTTGTGCGTTCAGCTGAGCGCACCATCCGCTCCGAGCTCCCTGACCTGCCCTCAATCTACAGCAGGAGGTGCTGGACCAAGGCCAGGAAGATCGTGAAGGACCTCAGACATCCCAACAACGGACTGTTCTCTCTGTTGAGGTCAGGAAAGCGATTGCGCTCCCTGAAGACCAACACAGAGAGACTGAGGAGGAGCTTCTTCCCGCAGGCGATACAGTCTCTTAATCACACCACCACATAATACTGACCCACAAATATGGTTCTTACACACACACTGGACATTCTGGACATTGTTTTCACTTCATCACTTAAACCACTTTAAGCATATTTGCACTGCACAAGACACTTACAAATGTGGATTGCACAACACTGGACATTATATTCTTCATTTCCATTTAATACTTGTACAGCTGCTGTTATTGTGTATATATATATATATATATTTATATTTATATTACTTCATACATTCTTATATATTTCCATACTGTGTATTGTGTATTTTGTTGTACAGTTATTTTATTTTTAACTTTAATTTTTATATTTTATTTTATTCCTTCCTAGTTAAATTTACCCCTTTTTAATTTTCATATTTATTTCCTATCTTATTCATAGCCTCTTCTTTTTTTTCTTTAGGTCACGAGCAGTTGTCTAAGCATTTCACTGCACATCGTACTGTGTATGACTGTGTATGTGACAAATAAAATTTGAATTTGAATTTGATTTTGGTTGCCTGTTTAGACCAGGGGTGGGGAACACCTGTCTCAAGGGCAGGTGTTCTGCAGGTTTTAGATGTCAGCCTGGGTCAACACACCTGAGTCAAAGGATTAGTTCATTACCAGGCCTCTGGAGAACTTCATGAGATGTTGAGGGGGTAATTTAGCCAATTAAATCAGCTGTGTTGGATTAAGGACACATCTAAAACCTGCAGGACACCGGCCCTTGAGTTCCCCCCTGGTTTAGGCAGTCAGTACAAAAAGGTTCAGACATTTTTGTTGGGTTTCATTTCCATAACAATATTTATTTAACACAATTGAGTGGACTACGTACTAAACTTAGAGCATAGAAATAAAGTATCTGTCCTATCATGTTACAGTAGTATCGATCCGAATCAATACCAGCGTTGGTATCGATACTATCAATTTGTGTGTGTGTGGCGTACTAACGCATGATGAATGTGAGGCTGGCCACAGTCCCCGTCCCTCCTCTCTGACCTCCCGGTGGCCTCTCTTCTGCTTTCTCTCCCCCTGTCATCATCAGCCTTTCTACTCTTTTGTTTCTTCACCTCATAAACTGCTTTCGAGCATCGACTACTCGCTGCGGTCCTTGCACGTGCATCCATGCGCAGCATGCAGGCAAATACAGTCATGCGCACACACCTCTCTGTCTTTATTTAATCATTGGCTCTGTTACAGAGGATATTTTCCCAGACAATGCCTGTGAAGGCGGTGAGCCAGGCAGGCCGAATGAGAGGGGGAGATCTCTCTATCCCTCATCACATGGAAGCCTCGGTACTGGCACTCCCACTGACTGAGATGAATGAATTTAATATATCTCCCTTTTGAAGCGCAGATGACCTCCCGATACGGCTCTCTGTCTCTCTATCGCAGGAGGAGTTTTCTTTTTTTCTTCGCGCCGCCTGTGAAATCAGGAAATGCACAGGAAGGCATCTGAAGGGATTTTGACAGAGACTAATTTGTTTTGTGGCACGACGTGACTCGTGTATATCTTTGTCCGCACAGAAACAGCATCATTTTTGCCACAACCTTTTTATCATTGCTAGATAATGCTTATCATGGGTCTTTATGTTTGCGGGGAACCTCAGCTGTTTATAGTGAAAGCAACAAGCTGAGCTTATGAGGAATATTGTGTTAAAGTCAGCTCTGTCAGGACCACTCGAGTCAAAATATTATTCTTAGTCCGTCTGCAATAATTTATTTGTCTTTTGGGGCACATATGCAAAAACCCAAAATGCAGGGAGAGCAGTATTAACCCTCTCAGGTAACGGGGGGGCTAGAGGTGGGTTGCAGAGCAACTGCATGCCAGCTAAATCAGCATCGGTAACACATCCCATTTGACATTTGCCATTTAGATATTTAATAGGGTGTCAGATGAGCCGTCAGATGGAGTGCGCTGGCTTTGAGATCGTCTGATTTGCTGGGTTTGCTGGCTGAGCTCGACCTTCTACGCTGGGCTCAATTTAAACTGCTGCTGCAGCTCATGATTTGATCATCTAATGCGATACACAAATTAACCCATTTAGATGTTCAGAAATATATACGCTTATCTTCTAAATCTTGAGGGAAAAGTATTATTTTAACCTCTGCTCAGGGTTAAGTAGCAGCTATGATTCTCTGTGGTGAGGCAAAAACATGGCAGGAAAAAACACTTAGTGCGGCTTTAATCCTGCATCTCTGATTCCCCCGAAGCTCTGTCAACATTTCTCTTTTCTTCGCCGAACTGCATAGTGTCTCGTCTTTGTGCTAGAGCCTGTGCAAGCACACCGCTGTGTTTGTCAGTCTATTCTGCTGATGTGCTTCCATACCAAAGTAAGCCACAGTGACCCCTCTCTTATTTCCATCCTTATTGGATCTAGTGCTCTCCTGAGACGGCGCAGACGTTGATGCCTCCGGTCATTTTTCTGTCCCTTATAACAGACTGTCCCAGGGTGCTATGTAAGTCCTACTTAATTAGGCCTTAAATTGGATGGATTTATGCTTATCCAGACTCTAAAATGTCTTTTATTGAGTATTTATCCCACGAGGTTAGGACCACACCGATCAAATTACACTGATTCCGACTTAGCTGCATAGCTAACTAACTCTCCTATGCTCTGTCTGTGTTGCATGCATGGGTAAATTAATGTTGCACACACATACAGTGTTACGCATACATATTAGTCTGTCATATGGTAGACATTGGAAATGTGTTTTGGATTCCCAAGCATCAGCAAGAGCCTTGACATCCCAACAGAGACCCCTAGAGGCCGGGCTTCTCTCTGCAGCCAACCACACACAAGTGCCTGAGAGTAAATGAGTATATTTTGCTATACTCTGAGCTATATTCCATGTTTCATGCAATGAATGGGTTTGCAAAATGTGTCCTGAATAGTGGAGGAGTGAATTTGTAGCTGGCAGAATTTTAATGCTTGCTTTGAGTAACGAGTGTTGAACTCAGTTGCAGTGAGTGTCATAGGGAGAGACGGGGATCCCATCAATCAAATTGTATGTAATTTATTGACATGCTTTAATTTAATATGAGAAAAAACCCAGTGGGTCAAGTTAATGCCCATGATGCCTTTGAAAAGCCCAAAGCATACCTTAATGACACAAATACAACTGAACGAGCATTAATAAAATATATCCTTATGTAAATACACAACACTGTATCTTTAGTTCTGTTCTTACGACCCCCCCACTACGATGAAATGTAGTTTTAGACCGTCATCACTTGGAGATTTAGGTTGTAGAAAGAGCTTTTTTTATTTTTCCTGTGAAAGCTGTTCCCCGTCTAGGCTCACTATCACTGTGTGTACTTTCAAAATGGCAACACAAAGTAAAGTACATGAGACTGTCTCGTGGCAAATGAATACACGAGCCTCTATTTACTCTCAGCAAAGAAGAATTCATTCCACCACCTTTACTTTCAGCATCCGCTTTCTTTTCTTTCTCTCTGTTTTTTTTTTTTACAGCATTGCTGTGTTGTCTAGCTTGAAGGTACCGTGGAGCTGCGCCCTTCTATTGAGTTTGCCGTGTGCACGGGGTGCATGTCACTGTGCGCTCCACAGCTACAACTACTCGGCCCCAAATTCTTTTTGAGAACCTAAATTGACAGGCGGGCTGAGATTGAATTTGCGACCGCGTGGCCTTCTCTTACACGTTGGCTCTAAACTCTAGTTTTTAATCTCAAAATGACGGTGAGAATGTCAGCGCAAGCACGCCGCCTTTACATTCTGTTCTTTTTAGCTAGCGCCTCTTCCCGCGCACACTAATTTTCTCTGAGCATATCATCATTAAAAGTTGTCTGAAGGATCATCTGTCATTTAAATTATAATCAACCTGGTAAATAAATGATTCATCATAATGTTTTAATGGCATAGTTTAAGAGTCTCGACCTCCTCCGGTAAATGAGTTTGATGAGGCTGACGCGGGGACGCAGTTTAAAAAAATCATAATCCTATGTTCCTTGAATTTAAATTAGCTGTAACACGCAGTCTGCATTTCTTTGTGTACAAGCAGAACTGTGCATTTTTGTGCTCGTGTACATATATATGTGTGTGTGTGTGTGTGAATGAGAGGGTTGTCTTTATGCGCACACACACAGGGCACCAGAGTGCTGTTAATTTCCGCCTGAGCATGGGAGCGGCCACTAAAAGTATCATTGAAGTGATGAATGCGCCGCTCCGAATGGGCATTAGTGTTTAATCTGAGTCATCTGAGAAATAGCACCACATCAACTTCAAACGACTTCCTTTCATCTGCAGTTAGAGACGCAGAGTCACAGATGTGGACCCTTCCCCCCCTTCTTGTTTCTTTTCCCCTGCACGTTCTTTTCAGATCACATGAATTCTTCAGCGTGATTGAAATGAATGCGAGACATCCTTCACACTTTGCTGTTAAATATACTGTAAGTACAGCCACAGCATTGAGTCCATTGGCCCGGTGAAGTGAACGACACTGATTATCTTGTTACGATGGCACGTGACGAGAGATTAGATGTACTAGGAAGCCATTGAACACCCAGAAAATAAGCCCAAGGTTGTGAGTGACGTTGATATGAGCTGTTGAGATGTGGTTTATATTACTTCACTTTATTGCGTTTGTGTTTATTCTGCGATCCTCGAGGTTACTCGCACTTGGACTTGAGTAGAAGGCTCCACCCCTCATCAGAAACTAATCATTTCAAATATACCGCTGGACTCCCATCACAAGAAACCCAATCAAAGGCGATGAAATAAAACAGCCAGAGGTCTGTGGTCACTCCTCGCATTGTAGGTGGATAATGGAAAAGATTACAGTGACAACAATGAGGTTGGTGACCATGACAACAATCGTGGTCTCAACAGAGTAAATGGAGGATGAAACCACAGACTGGAGCGGGGGGGATTGCAGTGACCATAGCAGGCTGGAAGTCAGAAAAGGAGGTGATAACAATGTATGAACCAGGCTGTGAAAAGACAAAAAAATTTTTATTGCAGGCTAAAATGGGACTACAGCTTAGTGGTTACAATAGTAAATAAAATGAAATGGTACCGTTAAGAAATTATGCTTGCCCTGCTGTCCACTAACTTCCTCTCCACACTGAAAAGATTAATATTGCAGCACTAACTATGTGTACATAGTAATCTCACTTTGATTATTTGAACATTGTCGTTATTCATAACGTTAAACTTCTAAACTTTACGTCAAGCTGACTGTTCAGAACACACCTGTATGTTAACAAGTTCTGGAAAAGCTAGATGGTTATGTTAACCTTTTTTTTTTCAGATAGTGTGTTGCTGTGAATTTTGGGATAACATTACTTCCCTCCAGATTAGATGGTTCGGTGTATCTTTTGGAAAAGGAGGTAAGAAAGGAGGTGTTGAAGCAGCTTTTCACAGTGTTTAAATCTTTTTATGGCCACCACTCGGATACTTCCTTCACCCATTTAAGCCACAGTCACACAGGCCTGTCAGTAGCTATCGCCTGGCAACCACCGTTGCTTGGTAAAAATGTTTATTCCCTGACAGGTAAGCAAATGGTTGCTGGAGGGTGCCCGCTGTCGCTAGGTGAAATTTGTTACAAAGTGGTAAATGGTGCTACACTTTTTACAAGTCAACTCGTCTCTTTCCATGTAAGCCATGGTTGACTGTGGCAATGAAAGTAATCGCGGGAGAAATTCAGTGCCGCACCCTCTGTGTGGCCGATTTCCCCAACTGACAGCCAGCAACCTCCAGCAACCATCTGCCATTTAGGGAGCACAATTGGGCTGGAGACGTCCCGTGTGACTGAAGACTTAGCAAAATTCTTCAAAAGCAAGATGTGGACACAAATCGTTAATCGGAACCAAGATTGTTCAAGAATTTCATTAAACAGTTGAAAATGAAATGTTTTTAACTACCTGACATGGAAAAGCCACACCAAAATAGGGTTTACATAGGGTACCACCATGTTCAGCTATAGGCTGAGCTAAACACATTTTGTTAATTTGCCCTTGCTAATCCTACTCATCTGTTTTTATTTAGATGAATTTTGATTCTACTCTGTTTCACCTTGGATTCACCAAAGTCCGTCTCTCCCTCTTTCAGCCTCCCATTTCCACTGTGAGCAGCAACTATAAACTTTAGTGTCTTCAGGATTACCTTTCCATCACGGGATGAATGAAGTGTGAAAAGCAATCTGAGAATCGCCAGGCCACTGATACACAACTTGCGGATGCAATTATGCCAATGGCAGATCATTTTCTGACCTTTATCCTCCAGCCAGTGTTGATGGCAGTTTGCCACTGTGACAGACTGCTTTTTGTTTTCATGTATTTTACAGCTGTATGACAGCTGAAAACCGGGCTCTTAAAGGCTGAGGTGCTCATCCGTTTGAAAGACAGCCTGACTTTTTGTGCTGCTCTTTTTCTTTTCACTCTCTATTTACTTATGTTGTGTATGTCCCTGTCAGTGTAACATTCTCATTATTTCTTTACTGCCACTTCTGTCTCCTTCCCTCTCTCTCTTCCTCTGTATCTTTTGTCCCATTTCTCTCTTTCTGTCTCCGTATTACGTGTATTTCTATCAGGTATTTTCCAAAGTCTGTGTCCAGGACCAAACCAGTGTTTTTGTTCTGGCTGATGCCTTCATTCAAAGGTTCACGGTCCTGCTTCAGGTAAATTGCTCCTTCTGACAAACAACCACGAGCACAGATACAGACACACACCTTTGAACGTAGTGTTGTAGTCCAGTTTCTCAATTCTGCAGGTTTGTGCTTTTGAAATGGAATCCATCCATTTCATCTTGTTGTCAAGCTGGTTTTGTCACGTGTTGTATTTTTGCATGCATTTGCACATATTCCTGTTTACCTGTGCTCATATGTTTGTGCTATTATGCAAACTGGTGAGCTGTCATCTCTCATGGAATACATAGTCTGTGTCACGGTCTGGCAGGCAGACCGTGGGGATATGGGGAATGAGGACCCAAAACGCAGACTCTGCGATGCAAACAGTGCTCTTTATTTACAGTGAAAAGCTGTAAACACAATAACACATCCCCGTGTGCTCCCGACTTCCACTCCGTGTCTTCTCCCAGTGTTTGTGCTCGTGTGTCCGCTCCCTCGTGCCAGTGCACTCTGTGTCTGCTGCCCTCTCATCCAGCAATCCTTCCTGGGAAAATAGAGGCAGTAGTTAGTACCCTCAGTTCACTTGGTAAGCTCACACTCACAAACAGACCAACTGGAGAACTGACGGGAAGTCTCACGAAATGATCCCGCGTCGGTGGGAGCTCCAAGACTCTCCTAAGTAGCTCCCCCGACGAGGCCTGATCAGGAGCAGGTGTGTGGCTTCGGGTGTGGCCAGTCCACCAGCAGGGCCACACCCACGAGGCCTGAAGGCGCCCGCAGACCGGCGCTCGCAGAAACACATACACACATCCGCAAACAGTAAGAAGAGAGACAGCAACACCATATAATATAACCAGTCATAACTGCTCAGGGATCCTGGGTTGCTCAGACCCAGAACCCTGACAGTCTGTCTCATTTGTGAAGATTTCCTGCATTATTTTTTTATATTCCTGTTTCCCTTTTCCCCCTCAATTAAAATCACAAATACAAAATACATTTCTCCTAAAAAAAATTATTGATTCGATTGCAGTTCTGTGACATTAGTACATTTCACACTGATTTCCAAATTGACATGTCTATGAACTCCCCATTCTACTTGTATAATTTACACTCTTATCACTGCTACTGTTGACCAAGTATCTCTCTGCACTTTGGCTGCAGATCTCCTTTGATGTTGATTTCACTCTTTAGAAAAGGGGATGTGACATTGAATATGTTTATCTTCAGACTTTCTCACATTACATACATACATCATACATAAATAACAAATACTTACTTTTTTGCACTGTTTTTGTTTTCAATTAAATTTTATTTACATTATATACAGCCACATCACAAGAGTCACCTCAAGGTGCTTTATATTGTAATGTAAAGACCTACAAAAATACAAAGATAACCCAAACAATCGAACGACCCACTGTGAGCAATACTTGGTGACGGTGGGAAGGAAAAACTCCCTTTTAACGGGAAGAAACCAGGCTCAAGGAGGGGCACCCATGTGATGCAACGGGTAGTGAGTGCTGTGAAAGAGAGCCACTATGGAAGCCCGTTT
The DNA here is from genome assembly GCF_056152115.1 of Neolamprologus brichardi. Lineage (NCBI taxonomy): Eukaryota > Metazoa > Chordata > Actinopteri > Cichliformes > Cichlidae > Neolamprologus > Neolamprologus brichardi. The sequence goes on along the minus strand of NC_142106.1, from coordinate 42,999,829 downwards.
CCGCCACCAAAAAAAGCATCCATTACTCGAAATTTCGAGTTATTAACTCAAAATTTCGACTTATTAATTTTAAATTTTGAGAAAAGTAAGTCGAAATTTCAAGTTAGCTCTGCCAATCAGTAATCTACGTGGAGTGCGCAATCAAAACAAAACAAATTGGCGCTTTCAAGAGTACGTTTGCTGATAGTGACGCCATTCAGCTAATAACACAAGGATTTCATCATTTCTGAAGCTACGCTGAAAATAATCAGCAGTTTGTACATTCATGACTGGCTGTAATACTGGTAGCTTAGCTGTAGCATTTGTAGCTGAGGGCTTCAGCTTCTGGGTAACAAGGAAATGATTTTATTCATGTACAGGGTGGGCTATTTATATGGATACACCGTAATAACATGGGAATGGTTGGTGATATTAAAGTCCTGTTTGAGGCACATTAGTATATGTGAGGGGGCAAACTCCTCAAGATGGGTGGTGACCATGGTGGCCATTTAGAAGTCGGCCATCTTGGATACAACTTTTGTTTTTTTTCAATAGGAAGAGGGACATGTGACACATCAAACTTATTGGTAATGTCACAAGAAAAACAATGGTGTGCTTGGTTTCAACGTAACTTTATTCTTTCATGAGTTATTTACAAGTTTCTGATCACTCATAAAATGTGTTCAACGTGCTGCCCATTGTGTTGGATTGTCAATGCAACCCTCTTCTCCCACTCTTCACACACTGATAGCAACACCGCAGGAGAAATGCCAGCACAGGCATCCAGTATCCGTAGTTTCAGGGGCTGCACATCTCGTATCTTCACACCATAGACAATTGCCTTCAGATGACCCCAAAGATAAAAGTCTAAGGGGGTCAGATCGGGAGATCTTGGGGGCCATTCAACTGGCCCACGACGAACAATCCACTTTCCAGGAAACTGTTCATCTAGGAATGCTCGGACCTGGCACCCATAATGTGGTGGTGCACCATCTTGCTGGAAAAACTCAGGGAACGTGCCAGCTTCAGTGCATAAAGAGGGAAGCACATCATCATGTAGCAATTTCAAATATCCAGTGGCCTTGAGGTTTCCATTGATGAAGAATGGACTACTATCGTTGTACCCCATATACCACACCAAACCATCACTTTTGTTGTTCCAACAGTCTTGGAGGGATCCATCCAATGTGGGTTAGTGTCAGACCAATAGCGGTGGTTTTGTTTGTTAACTTCACCATTCACATAAAAGTTTGCCTCATCACTGAACAAAATCTTCTGCGTAAACTGAGGGTCCTGTTCCATGTTTTGTTTTGCCCATTCTGCAAATTCTGTGCGCTGATCTGGGTCGTCCTCGCTGAGATGCTGCAGTAGCTGGAGTTTGTAAGGGTGCCATTTGTGAGTAGCTAATATCCGCCGAAGGGATGTTCGACCACTCTCCAGTGACATGCGGCGAGTGCTACGCTGTGGGCTCTTGCTGAATGAAGCTAGGACAGCCACTGATGTTTCTTCATTAGTGACAGTTTTCTTGCGTCCACATTTTGGCAAATCCAACACTGAACCAGTTTCACGAAACTTAGCAAGCAGTTTGCTAACTGTAGCATGGGAGATGGGTGGTCTCGTAGGGTGTCTTGCATTGAAATCTGCTGCAATGACCCGGTTACTGCATTCACCAGATATCAACACAATTTCGATCCGCTCCTCACGTGTTAACCTCTTCGACATGTCAATGGCTGTGAACAAAGAGAAACGTGTAAATAAAGTTACGTTGAAACCAAGCACACCATTGTTTTTCTTGTGACATTACCAATAAGTTTGATGTGTCACATGGCCCCCTTCCTATTGAAAAAACAAAAGTTGTATCCAAGATGGCCGACTTCTAAATGGCCACCATGGTCACCACCCATCTTGAGGAGTTTGGCCCCTCACATATACTAATGTGCCACAAGCAGGACTTTAATATCACCAACCATTCCCATGTTATTACGGTGTATCCATATAAATAGCCCACCCTGTAGATTACTGATTGGTAGCGCTAACTGGAAATTTCAAAATTTCAAGTTATGGATACTTTTTTTTTTTTTTTAAGTGGTGGAAACTCGCTCTCATAAGCCAGTGATTAATGGCAATTTTATAATAATTTTTTCTCCATCTAATTCCACCCTGCCTTTTCTCCCTCCTGCTTCTTCTCTGGCCCACCGGTCACTATTTTCCATGTAGAGCAGTGTTGTAACTTTACATCTCATTCATACTTGTCTTTACATTAACCTGCTTCTCCATAACAGCTTTGCTATGTGGGATATAATTTGCTATGACCATAGCAGCTTGGCCAATAGAAACAGGGTCAGCACAGGGCCCTGCCTGCATCTCTTGGTGAGTCCCAGAGGCCAAAGCTCACTCTGTGCCAGCTGGAGGTGCAGAGCTACTTCCACCCTTGTTTACAGATTCTGCAGCTCGCTGGCACAGGAATCCTGGACGTCAAAATGCCACCTGGTGCAATAATTACAACAGGTAGTGCTGTTTATCCTGAAAGGGCAATGACATTTTTTTCCTGTTTTCTATTCCTTTGTCGTATCCTCACATATGGGTAGCCTCTTTGGCCTTGTAAGTGTCAGCATGATTATTACACTGGTCGAAGGTGGAACCTTCTTAGACCAAAGCAGTGGTGTTGCGTGTTATTGAATTTCAATAAAGACATTTACCACATTGAGTAATGACATTTACAACAATCTACAAGGAGCAGCATTTGCACCAACATGTGACAGCTACTTTATTTCCCTGGCGCTGCAAAAAATTCTTTTAGAGACTTAAAAAGTGAGGCTATTGTATTTGATGACACAGAAGCTGCTGTTTTAAGATTCTCTTATCTATACAGAATCTTTTCCTTTTTTAAAAAAGTTTAGAACTGCGTCAGCAAACTCCTTCACAATGAGTCTCTTGAGTCTCATAGAAAACATCTTACCAATAATGGTGTTACGAAGGACTTGATGACAATAAAAACGTGCAAGAGAAGTCATACACACATTCCCATCCACCCTTAATCATCCTACTGAAGCTGCAGTATGCTCACTGTGTTAGGTACAATGTAACACACGACCATCTTTCTAATTAGTGTCAATCTGGTGTTGCAATCTTGTAGCCATGTCTAGAATGCACTACAACTGACACAATTAATGCTGGGTCAATTGATTATTACCATCTTCTTGCCTGGTAATAACATGAGAACTCTAACTATATAGAGTTTGTTTTTCTCCTTTGACCTCAGAGATTCAGTACCTCCAATCAAGAGATGTAGGCTACGCCCACACGTACCCGGGTATTTTTGAAAACGCAGATTTTTCTATGCGTTTGCACTTTTTGTCCACACGTAAACTGCGTTTTCGGTCACTGAAAACAGAGATTTTTAAAAACTCCGGCCAGGGTGGATATTTTTGAAAACTCAGTTTTTGCATTTACGTGTGGACAAGAAAAACGGAGAAAACGGAGAAAACGCAGCGTCAAAGGTGTACACCTTTTTTTGACGTCACACTGTGCGCCACGTTATTGTTTCGGTGAAATGAATTTCTACAATACTGTTACTGTTAATTGCTCTCTGCAGTGTTTAAATGCTTACATATACACACACAGTTACTGTCCCTCCACACATACGACTCGGTTCTGCTTCTATGCCCCAGCTTTGTTTACTTTTTCCCACCGAGGCTTCTAGACTTCTGATTGGCCAACATTTCTGCACGGTTAGGAATATATCGCCACCTGCTGCTTTGGCATGTTCCTAGCAGCGTTTTCCTTCATTTCTGCCTTTACGTGTGGACGGGATTATTTTTTAAAACGAAAACGGAAAATCTCAGTTTTCCCGTGCACGTGTGGACGTAGCCGTAGTCTCATGTTGAACCCAAAGAGTTATAAAAGGTGGCTGTTTCCACTGTGGTGTCACCCATTTTTTTGGCTGCAGCCATGTTGGTTTTTGTGAGCCAAGGATGGAGGGCTAAGTTCAATTCAAATCCATTTTATTTATATAGTGCAAAAACACAATAGTAGTCACCCCTATATCAAGATTGGTCATATTGTAAGGTAAGGAGATACAATATTACAGAGAAAACTCCAACTATCAGACAACCGTCATAGAGAAAGCACTTTGGCAACAGTGGGAAGGAAAAACTCCAGAACCAGGTTCAGGAAGGAGCAGCCATATGCCACAGCTGGATGGGAGAGAGGCAGGACAAAAACATACTTTGGATGAGAGCCAGAGATTAATAATAGCTAATGATTAAATACAGAGAGGTGTATAAAAACATGGAGAGTGAAAAAGGTGAATGAAGAAGAAACACTCACGGGAAGCACCCAACATCCTAGGCCTATTGCAACTAATGGAGGATTCAGTGTCACCCGATCCAGCCCTAACCATGTACTTTATTAAAAAGGAAAGTTTTAAGCCTGTCTCCCTAATCCAAGCTGGGACATCTACCTCCCATTCTACTTTTAAATGTCCATGGAACACAAGTAAGCTGAGCGCACTATTGGGGTGATAAGGTGCAATGAGGTCTTTAAGATAAGATGGGGCATGATTATTCAAGACCTTTTATATGAGAAGAAGGATTTTAAATTGAATTCTGGATTTAACAGGGAGCCAGTCAAGGGAAGCCAATATAGGAGAAATATGCCCTATAAGCTACTGGTTAGACCCCAAGTCCATGAGATGGGCTCACAGAGTCAAGTTCCTCTCCAAGTTAGATTACTCAATGACTTATCCCAAATTATCCACTCCCTTTCCAACTTGTCGTCTCCATATGTGGTATTGACCTCCAATTCCTATTCCCTTTTCATATTTAATGCATTAACTCCTCTACAAATCCTGAAAATCCAGTAAGTTCTTCTTGATTTTGCCTATTTCTTTTCACCCCTGTGTTATTTTAATGCAGTATCGTACTAGACCCGAAGTGGAGAGACTTTTTGAACATTCATCAAACAATTGATTTGCTGTCATCGGGCTTTTCTCTGCCCACTTAATAATACGTTTAAATTTTGGCTGACAACAAATTCACATATATATATATATATATATATTTTGTTCCCTTTGATTACAACATGACTCACTAAATATAGATTCAATTTAGTTTTCACTTTTTCTAAAACCTTTAGTGTGTGATTTACCCATTTAGTTTGTGTCTGAAGTATCCTCTAAACAATTTCTTTTAGAAAGGGGAGAGCAGAAATTGATATGTTCCCACTTCTTGTTCTATCTGAAGCTATTTTATTTCAATATCTTTCTATAATGCATGAGACCAGCATTCTGTGGTTGTGAGTTGTGATTCCCTGTAGTCATTTCTGAAAGGAACCAAGCTGCCTATCTCTTTGTAGGAGCAAAGAATTTTGACTCTCACTCTGGGCCCTTGTTTTGCCATATGAATTTGGATACAAATTGTCCAGAAACTTGTACAATTACTGGAAAATAGCAAATGAGAGAAGGCACCCATGCAGTAGGGGAGACCGGGGATAGTTGTAACGTGGGTCAGTTGTAACACTTCCAATTTCTCCAATCAGGGCTAAGTTTCAAATGATGTGACTCATCCTGTGCATGCCCAATTCAGAACTGCTATCACATGTGAAAAATCAGCACATTTTGTCAAACACAGACAATTTAACATGAAAAAAAGTAATTTGTATGCCAAAAAGTAAGTTTTTCTACTTTATTTCAATTTCTAATAGCATTATCTGCTTTGCAGTTAAACTCATCAAACTTAAATTATGTTATTTGTATGTCTATGGGGATATATTCTGTGTAGGTCTTTAGTGCTAATGTTTTAGCTGTTGGCTGTAATGTTAGCTAGTTCATGGCTATAGGAGTCTGGGTCGTTGTAACAGCAACAGTCTGGGTCAGTTGTAACAATAATGCAGATGTTACAACTTACCACACTATTACTTTAACTTATATTAAACAAGTTGGGGCAACGACATCAGCGGAGAGAGGTTCACTGGTCGCTTTTGTATATGCGGTTAATGCCATTGGCAACACAATTCCTCCACTGTTTGTGTTCCCACACATACATTATGCAGACCACTGTGTCAGAGATGGACCAGTAGGAAGTATTGGTAGTGGAAATAAATCCGGATGGGTGCAAGAAACAGATTTCCTCATCTTTCTGAAGCACTTTGCAAACCACACCAAGGTGAGCCATGATAAAAAGTAATGGAATTGCGATGCTGGTGAACAACTACATTTTTTCAGCTTCATTGTTATGTTCAAAATTGGTGCAAGAGTTGTAGGTTATAATGCCCACTGAGCCAGTGAGGCCAAACTCAAGGAAGACCAACCAAAATTAATGAAATATTAATTTGCAGAAAATTCCATAATTTGTCTTTTTTGGGGGATTGACATATGTTCAAAAGCTAGATTTCTGCATTCTGTCACACACACACATAGCTACATAAATGGCTCTAAGTGCATTCATGTGTTGAATAAACAAAGATTACATGTTAATGTTTTGTTAGTACCCTTTTTTGATTGTGTTACATTTCACCCCAGGATATGTTACAACTAACCCAGACTATGGGGTTAATTGTAACATTTCACTCTTTGTGTTTGAGACCATATCATGCAATGGGTAATTGTGCTGCAGAGAAAATAGCTGCACTATTTAATAGCCGAGACATGTAAATACTTTGCATTACATTTTGAATCCACTACCTTAAAAGAGCTCCAATTTACAGACAGAAATGTCAAAAATGTTACAACTATCCCCGGTCTCCCCTACATTAATTCAGGTAGTTTCCACCTTTCATACTAAAAACAGTGGATCCTTCCAAATCTCCTTTTCCAAAGAAACAAGTTTAACATACTTCTCAATGTATATTTGGACAGAGTTATTAGTCAAAGGGCCCCCTGAGTTTTTGGAGTCTAGTTTTTTTTTTAATGTATTTAACTTTCCCTCCTGGTTGTTTGTGTTAAATTTTCTTGAATAAGTTATACCCCGATATATTTACTCAGACATTGCTTAAGAGCAGGTATAAAGATTAATACATTTGTTATAAATGGAAGAATGTCATCTGTAATTTGTGCAAATCATTCTGTAGGTATTATTCCAACTAATAAATTATGAATCAAAACCTTTTTGGCCTTTGTGCCGACCCAAAAAAAACATCTAAGAGTGGATAGTCTCGTACCACTAATTTCACTTCCTGGAGTCAGTCCAGCACTAGATAAGTCTGCTTTCTATTGGCCAATTATATTTATAAGAATCTCGGGTTTTTTCCCAAGCAGGTCTAAAGGATCCCACTCTATAGCTGTCTGCTAATATTGTACCCTCTGCCCAGCTTTTGAGTGGGTCTTTATTTCTAAGGCATGAGATTCTTCACAAAAGATGCACAAAATTCACAGATGAACCCATTTGTACCAAAGCACTTATTGTTTTTTTATGGATTTCATGTTTTCAGAGTTTTTGGAATTGGAGCTGCTCTGCTTCCCCTTGAATAAAATAGACTAAATGATGATCTTTAAAGACTTATTATTTATTTTTGTCACTGTTTGAGCCTCCTGTGCATTATGAAGGTGTCTTTGTCCCAGGATGTGGGGCATATCTTATTCAAAGAACTGTTTGACTTAGATTTAAAGGGAAGGCGACAACTTGCTTGATTTGCCTATCTCTTGATATTTTCGACTTGTGTATCTGAGAACTCCTTCATCTTTACGAGTTACTAATTAATCCAACGACTCTACATTACTGGAGTCATGTCAGTGTGTCATCAGACCTTGTTTTATGTGCATGCCCTGATCTTTTTATATCAGCTTCAGTTGTTTTTGGAGGCCCTTTGTTGGCTGTCAGAGATATGTTGTCTCTGTGTTTTTTGTTTAGGCGGGGTTTTATTTGTTTGTTTGTTTGTTTTGGGGGGTTTTTTGGAGGGGGGGGGATTTATATGATGTGATATCACTCTACTACTTTTGAGACCCCTAAACTAATGATTACAGCACTATGGGTCCATATACTTACTTTTTGGTTTTAAAGTAACATCTACATCTTAAACTAACTCTCACATTTCTGTATCTTAGTTCTTTAATCTCAGCTGAAACCAGGAGCAGATGTAAGGGCAGAGATTGAATAGCAATACTAAGATGAGTGTCGAGGTTAAGCTACAGGAGCTTGTTTGATTGTTACCTCTGCCAAGGAGGTTCTGCTTTTACTAGTGTTTGCATGTCATTCTGTCCGTAATCACGATAGCTGGAAAAGTTCTGAATGAATTCTGATAAAACTTTCAAGGTCAACTTAATGATTTCCATCCATCCATTCTCTTCTGCTTATCCTTATCAGGGTCACTGCAGCCTATCCCAGATACCACAGAGCGAGTGGTAGGGCACACCCTGGACGGTTAGGACTAACACAGAGAGACAGACAACCATTAAAAAATTGATGAAAATAGAAATATACAAATAATATCATATGAAATATAATATAAATGTTTAAAACATCCTGTCACATTTCACCTCCAACCTCACATTTACATTTCACATCTGCCTTTCTTTCAAACTAATCCCAAAATGCATTAAATTTTCAAAGAAAGTATTGTCAAGAAAAAGAGAATGAGTGGCCTAGATAAAGAAAAAATACTGTAGTATACTGTTATATAACAATCTCACGTTATTTAGAAATCAATCCATATTATCTATTTTCTACTTAATGTCTATATAATCAAGGAAAAACATCTATTGTGCTCCCCTTATCCGGCTTTTATTGCAGTACACACTTCTTAACGTACATTTAAAACAACAAAGAAAACATAATGAAAACATACCACGTACAATACGACTAAAAGTAACTACCACCCAGAGAGTGAGCTGCCGTGGTGGAAGTTTGTGCTTTCAGACTGCTTCTTCTTGTTTTAAGAGTCAACTTTGTGATGTAGCACTGGTGCAGGTTTCAAACAGAGATGCAGCTGCGTCCTTCATTGGGTCACATTCATGTGAACAGAATGAGAGAGTGGCTTTAGCAGGATTTAGCTAAGTTTAAAGCCTCTGTCTTACTAATGCACTTGGTTCAGAGTTGCTGAGGACTGATGTTGAGAGCTTTGAACATGCACCACTTCCAAAATTAGGAGTAAACAATGCTGCCTACTCTGCAATTACTTAAGGTTTGAGGACCATCCTCTCCATTCTGTTTATTCTCCTGAAAAAAGTCTAACTTTGAGACAAGCAGAGAATTAAACATTTGATATGAGAGGATTGCGCCTGTAACTGGTATAAAATCCCTGGGCTGTCATCAGTAGAATTTAGATGCCTGGTGTTGCTGGAAGTAATAGAGATAAATGTGCCATGGCTGAAAATCTATCTTGTTTCTTCCCTCAGAGTCAGTGGCTTGCCCCGTGAGCCAAGATAAAATATCTCCTGTTATGCTAGTTCACACACAAATCCAGACAAGGGCGTTTTGTCATCTTTTTCACCATTTTTCAGTTAATAATGAGAAGCTGTGCGCAGTTGTCGGGCAGGACAAGACTCAGGTTTTCTTCCCTTTTACAAACACAAAAAAATACCAGTCCGGTCACATAAGATTTGCAAAATCCTTTGTTCCTTTAGTTTCCTGGAATAATTATTTATCTTCTATGGCAGTCCACATGTTGTCAAAGAGGGGCTAAAAATATATCTGAAATATCTTCTAATAATGAAAATAACATTGAATAAATTCCAAAAAGCAGTAAGAAACGTGCAATGCTGAGCCGTTACGCGAGCTCTTCCATTTGGACTAATGGCTTTTGTCCACTGCTCACAATCAAAGCTCAGCAAATTAGTGCTGCCTCTAGATAGCCTGTCCACGAGGATGCGCGTGTCTATAAATCTGACATTAAATCCACGGTTGGTGTATCTCCCAGATAAATGAGCTTGCATTTCAATTCTTTTATGTTTCTGTGCATGTGTAATTCATCTATGTTGGGGTCTATGGTCTCCCAGTGGAGCGCAACATGAAGAAACGCCCCCTCATTGTCATTTAGAGCTGCCAAGACGTGCACCCCATTTGACTTCTTATCTGAATAACACGATCAAAGATGGCCAATTTGCAGATGTATTACGTGTGTGACTTGTGCATGTGCATTTCCAGGGTGAAGTCATGAACAAAGACCCTGATCCTCCAAGGAAGGGCTCGCGCTCACCCTGTCCTTTGCCTGCTCCTCCGACGCTTCACTAAGGGTCTCGGGAAAAGGCGTCCTCGCATGTACGTATTTGTGCGTGTTGTTTGTGTGCAACACGGGTGATGGATTGGGGTCATTTCGGGTTAGAGGGTTGTGATTTTGCTGCCAAGGCGAACAGCTGCGCTCATGTCTGGGGCAGGTGTTTCATAGCGACTGCAGACACAGTGAAATAAGTCAAATCAATAGACCCCCTCTCTGCATATTTGTGTGTTTGATTGTATGTGTAAACTGCTGCCTAGGAGTGTTTCTCCTCCTTTACTTAATGACCTCCTTACTCAGCTAATACTCAGCTAATCATTTTGTTTCTGTGTTTTCACATCCACATAAATGTATGGGATTTTTTAAATATACGTATATATTATTAATGGTACCAGAGGCGCACTTTACAACCCCACTCCCTATATTGTGTTTACACTTACCTGGCCGTAAGCTGTAGAATGCCTTATATCTTTGTAGTTTGCTATGGCTCACCTACACCATAGTCCATTTTCTCCCCATAAATGGACCATAGAGAAGTGCCCATTCTATCACTTTAATACACTGAGAGCAAAGGCACTTTTCCCACAATAGTTTTGGTGTATAGATTATCCACCCTTCGTTGATTTCTGAGCTTTCTGAGAGCCCTAAGGTCTGCTTCAGTTTCCCAGTGTGTGCTGCGTTCACTGTTCTCACGCTCAGCCAACTTTATGTATTCAGCCATAGATCTAAACACTGCTCCCCTGAGTAAAGACTCTCTCTTTCTATTGTCTTGCTCTTTTATTTTCTATATTCTCATCCTTAGCATTCGCTCTTACTCTTCGTGTGCTGTTTGGTTTGCTGGCCCACACTGTCCTACATCATTTCTACGAGTCGTCATTTTATTCTGGTCCATCAAAAGTTCCTCATGAGTGCACACCAAAGAGAGAAGTAGTAGAGGATGTACAGCATCATTAATAGCTATGGACTAGACTGCTCAAAAAATTAAAGGAAGACTCTGAAAACACATCGGATCTCATGGAAAGATGGATCTCTGTACTGATGTCTAATGTGTTAGGAATGAAAGGATGACACATTATTTGATGGAATTGAAAATTAGTAACCTACAGAAGCTGAATTCAAAGACAAAGTGAAAAAATGATGCACCAGGATCGTTGATTTTGCAGCAATTCCATTGCAACAATTCAAAATGATACTCAGTAGTTTGTATGGTCCCGATATGCTTGTATGAATAACAACTTTGGGGCAGGCTACCTGCAGGCTTGAACCATGCAGGATCAGATGGAGGTGTCCCAGAGGTGTTTTGCTTGAGTAAGGTCGGGTAAACGTAGTGGCCAGTCAATAGTATCACTTTATTCCCCTGCAACTGCGTGCATACGCTCATCACATGAGGCCGGAAATTGTCGTGCACCAGGAGGAACCCAGGACCCACTGCACCAGCGTTGGGTCTGTCAACTGATCCAAGGATTTCATCCCAATAAATAAGGTCAGGGTGTCGTTGCGTAGCCTGTGCTTCCGTCTTAAAAAGCACAGGGTGCCATTGCTAATTCTTGCTTATTCTGGTATTCTGTGGGAAATAACAACTGGGCTCCACAGTAGCACAAACAATTAAAAAAAGAACCCACTAGAGGACCTCAGATCACCCTCATGAAGTCTGTTTCTGACTGTTTGGTCAGAGACATTCACACCGGTGGCCTGCTGGAGGTCAGTTTGCAGTTCTTTGCAAAGCTCATCCTGTTCCTCTCTACATCTCCTGAAGTCTCCTCCTCCTCCTCCTCCATGCTTACATTTCAAAAGGGATCGTCAGATACTTCTGGTAAGAAACGGCCATCAGAAGTACATCAGCTGCATGTGTATTGGCCTAATATCTGAAGAAAATATATAACCTAAGGCAAATGGACATCAGTTGGTAATCTGTTCATATGGATAAATCCACAAAACTCCCTTTTTAATTGAGGCTAGTTCTTTCTTGAGATGAAGTAAACCAGGTTCAGAGGAGTATTTTATCTAATACATTTGAGCTCCTGGATGTCCAAAACAATTCACATCATTAAGGTTTCCATGGCAACATATGAGCCATGGTGCTTTGTTAATAACTCCAAAGCCACAGGCCGATCAGCATTATCACCTCATTTGCTCGGTGAACTTTTCACATCGTGTGCTTTTAACCAGTGCATGTGTCAGATATTGACATCGCCGTGGATGCATAGCTGGTATTTTCACTGACAGTGTAAGAAGACATCGGTTCCATCGAGCCATTTAATGCGACATCACATTCCTATCCAAAGCTGTGGCTACTAAAACATGTCTAGGCAAAAAGAAATGTATCATGTCAGTCCTCAAATAATTGTGAAAAACTTCGCTGTCACTCAGCTCCACAACATTGCAACAAGGGAGCTGTCATGCTGTGTCCCACACTAAATGTACTATTTTTTCTAGCAAAGTTTGTGCTGTGTTGTGGCTGAAATGCTCGCTGCATATAAATGTTGTTTTTCCTCCTCACTTTGAATTGTTCTTTGGTATTATGGTGAAAATCCATTCAAATCAGCAGGCTTCCCTTTGGTTTAGTCTTGGTACTGTTTGATAACATAATAGACTGTGTTTACTGATTTATACCAGAAAGAACACTTTAAAAAAAATAAAAAATAAAACCCCAAAAAATTCAATCTGCACTTAAATCCAAACTGGAAAAGCTCAGGATGGACTCATGTTCAAAACTTATAATGAATGGATTTTATTATTTTATTTTCCACAATCTGCCTCTTTCTTTAGTCTCACCTGCTCGTTGCATAAATAGTGACTGTGAATCAGCAGCGAGAGGTCAGCACAGAGAGAAATCTTGTTACGCACAGAGCAGACAATGAAGCCTTTCAACGTTAGCGGTCAACTTGAAAAGAACATTAAAGCCACACTGCTGTACTTAGTAGCTCCGGAAGGTAAAATGTCTTTACTCACACATAATCACTGAATATGATTTCTAGTTTGTCGTTATTCAGTGTGTGGAAGAGTGTGTTCGTGTTCAAAAAGCCAGCAGTAAATGGGTTTGGCCAAATTTCACTGCTCGGTGAACCAGACCAGCCTAGACCTCTTTTGGGCTTAAACCTGGTGCCTACACAGGCTAAACCAGTCTTAGCTAGTCCAGTCCAAACCTTTCCACCAGCACAACTCACAGTCTGTTCAGTTTCCCATCCTGAGATACATCAAAAATTTAAAAAATAGAAAAGCTTTTTTGCACACAAATATATGGAAAAAGAGGGTTTTCTGTTTAGCTGGAAATGTGAGGTGTAGCTGTTATTCTGAACAGTATAATATATACAAATGAATAATGTATTCTGTTGTTTGGGGCTTAAGTTAATATATAAAACATTTCAAGGGTGTAAATTCGACCTTCTTAATTAACCTTCTTAATTAAGAACTATGACCCTTGACCCTGAGCTTCTTTTGTCAGAGTTGTGATGATTGGGATGGTACGTAGCAGATTCTCTTTTAAGCATTAAAACAACAGTTTACATACAGAAATAGCAGAATCTGAATATACTCTACACATTACATGGCTTCATATTGACTATCAAAAGACAAATGGCTGTGCAAAGCATTTAAACCTCTTCTTAGGAGGTTCTGCTGGTATTAGAGCAGATGATTGATAAAAGTCTTCTCATTATCAGTGATATTGTTTTGGTGTTGTGCTTTTGGTTTTTGGTTTGGCACGTTCTTTACAACCAATTTCACTTAACAACAGCAACCTCCTACAGTCACATTTGTCCCTACCAACCAGTGGTTACCATGGACATAATGACCAGTCAGTAGACCTATTTTAATCAGTTTAACAGCAGCTGCTCAAAACTGGCTATAACTGGTGATTGCCATCAGTGTTGGGCAAGTTACATTGAAAAAGTAATTAATTATAGTTACTAGTTACTTCTTCAAAAAAAGTAACTGAGTTAGTAGCTGAGTTACAAGATTCTAAAAGTAATTAATTACTTGAAAAGTAACTATTGTGTTGCTTTAAAAAAATGTCTAACCCTCTGGGGTCCAGGGTATAATTGGCCATTTTTAAACTACTTTTGATGTTTCCTCTACATTTCACCTTTAAAAACTATTTACTTTGCCTTGTTTGGTCTCATCCTTTTCAGCACAACCTCACGTGTCTGAATTTACAGTTATGTTTTCATTTTGACATACTGTATTAACACAGTTGATCTAAAATCAGACAAAAAACATAAAATCCAAGTAGAAAAAGTTATATTTTTTACTGTAACAACTACAAACATGTTTAATGAATAATGCTTGATAATTTTAAATGCAAATATAAATTGTCAATTTTAAAATCATACGCACAAGTTTTGCAAACAACAAAGTTATTTGGAGCATTATTTGTGCCACTCCAAAAATCACAGCCTGATACCTGCAGGTCTGACAGCAGCAGGTGTATCACTCCTGGAGACAGCAGTAACCTCATTGTTCTGACACACAACACAAAACTATCCACAACACTACACACTAACTACACAAGACAACACATTAACTACACACTCCAAACACGCTAAACGTCACAAATCTCTCACATCTCAAAACTCGCTCTCCCTCTTTCTGCTGTCTTTCTTTCTCTCTCTCTCTCTCTCTTTATCTCTCTCGCCGTCACTTCTAAAACTTCCCCCTCTTCCTAAACAACCAAATGTCATGTTGCCATATCATTTTTGATTGGTCGACATGGTGCATTTTTCCACCAACACCAACGGGCTGTTTTTTGATTTGTTTTTGTTTTTTGGTCATGTGCAGAGAGTGCTTGCTAGCGCTGTCCTTAGACAGCAAACGTGACGAAACTATTGAGGAAAAAACACACATATATATTGTTTATCATGACTCTGGTTTTACGTGGCCTATCAACACAATTTCAAAACTGGTATATATCACCTTGTTGCTTTGTCATCATAAAGTGATCGTGTAATTGGCTTACCACGACTACTTTATTCTTCCTCAGTCAAACAGCAGCACTCATACGATTGTTTTGCTCCCTTAGCTCCAGGTGTTGTGCCAAAAAGTTGTTGCCGCCCGCGGGAGAGCGCGCAGCTGCTTAAAGCTGTAGCGCCCAGATTACTTATGTAGACAGCTACTTCCGTCAGCTGAACACAGCTGTTTTTTGAAAAATGGTAACACAACCGCACCGCATTTTCTTGTTAGTAATGGTAACATGTAACGATTGAATTAGTAATTAGTTAGATTACTCGTTACTGAAAAAAGTTACGCCGCTAGTAACACTGTTACTTGTAACGCCGTTATTCCCATCACTGATCGCCATTTGGTTACCAACTGCTCTCTAGGCCAGTGTGCTACACATGTAAGGCTAGGGAGGAGAGGCAATGTGTGATTTTGCAAAAAATGAAGTTCGACCAGAACAAGCTTGAAGACATTTAAACCAAGACGTAGCTCAGTCATTCCTCCACTCAGGTCTCGTGCTCATAACACCAAATCTGGGGTTGGCTACAAATGAAGGCTAAAAACAACAAACTACTTTAAACTTAAAAGTGCTGTACTCTGCTAAAAAAAAGAAGCCAAGCAGCACGTGCTTTGAGGCACCTGCTTTTCATTTTCTTTGTGGCTTCTTCATATTTACTTTAACGTAATAAACAACAGTTTGATGAATTCATAATACTGTGAACGGGCTTTGTTTGTAGCTCTGAAACTGTTACTGTTTATGGTCTTTAACTGAATCCCTTTTTCTTTGACCTTCCAATCTCTAAACCCTCTTCTTCCCCTGCAGGTGATTTGGAAATCACATGTTTTGCCTATGACATAAAAGTCACGAGCAGCCGCTGCTTATAGCTAGTTGTTTGATATTTTGGATGATGTGGTGCTGAGGCCCAGACTGACAAAGCCTAAATTCCTGGAGCAGCCACTCAAGGTGGTATGAAAAACAACATACAAAGAAGTGAAATCCTTGACTGTTGTTTGCTATATCCTGAGCAGATTTACATACCAGTAAATAATTACAGGACACTGAAGGCAAATAATGTGTTTACACAAAAGCATACTCATGGTGCTATATCATTTTCAAGAATCAGCCATGTCCGTGGGTTGTACACATCATCTGACTTTGTCAAGTCCTTGCTCAGTATTAAATAAGACATTATGCATCCTCCCCCAGTCTCATGGGAGAGCAGGAGAGTGGACCAAGGGCTGACTAACTCACTAACACCCTTATCATGCAAAGGTAATAGTGGTGTAGCTGCACAGTGGAAGCGACATCAGAGCGCTCATACTCTATGTATACAGCTGGTACCCCTTGCCATGTACACTCATCTGAAAATTAAACCTCCATTTGAAGAGTGAAAATGAATTTCAGTGCTGCCCTGCAAGTGAGTCAGCACAAATCAAGCTAGCCATGCATGCCGCGAATGTTCATAACGCAAGAAGATCCCCAGTCTGAGGTCAAGTGGATGCACTAACACGACTCATACTGACAAGCTTGTGCTTGACATTTCCCAACAAATGAAACAGGAAACCTTCGAAACTCTATTCAAATATGCTTATATTTACAATGAGAAGAAAAAATGTTTTTTATGTGCGTATGTGACAAAATGCTAGATTTCATTTTGTGATGCTGTTCATTCAAATGCAGTCAAAATGCTCTAGTACTAAACTTACCTGTGTGTTTTATTTGTGTGGTTGCAAGTGAGTAAGCAGATAATTGGTGCTCTGTGGCCTGACTAGTTGGACCTAATTCAGATGCAAACACTTTCTATGCATCAGGAGATTTTGCAACATTTATAGTTAAAAGAGTAGCTTTTGCATTTTTCTTCACTTTCTGTTGCAGTGGTTGATGCTCATATGAAGCATGGCCGAGCCAAAGGCTGAGGCTTCAGACTGCTCTCAAAGCTTCATTCCTGACAGTTTATTCCCTTCTCTCAGTGTATCACACGTATAATATGAGTATGAGTGAGTATCTCCATCACGGTCATCTTGTCACGCAGCCCTGGCTATTAGCTTAAAAGTGAGGACCTACAAAGACAGTGGATTAACTGTGGATCTGTATAAAGTGACAGTATAAGATAAATAAGGATTTTTTTGTGTGCTGTGATTCATGGAAAGTCACTCTAGTAGAGTCCAAGAATGAGGAAAAATGGAGTCCAAAATGAGCACAATAATTCCTCTTTAACCTTCCATGAATACACGAAAAGGATTTCTCATAAAAATGCTTTGCCATCCTTGCAAAAAATAAATAAATAAAATAAAGTCTGGATCATTTCAAGTGCCTGGACTAAATTTATAGTACCGGCCCGCTTAAGAATAGCAAAGCAAAGCTGTGCGTGAAGCAGCATCTGTTTGTGCTCGTGTTCGATAAACAAGTGGGACAACTTGATTAGGTCTAGTTTATTGCGAAGACGTGGGCCTAATGAGGAATATTGGTTTCAGTGTGCTAAACAGAAACAATGGCATCATAAAATGAGAGCTGAGCCTTATATACAAGGAAAGATCATTTGGTAAAGATCACACTGAATTATACGTTTAGCATACTACATTAGCATTTATCATCGTAGCTCTCAGCTTTGCGAGCACTTTGTGTCACTTTGAAAACAGATAAAATCCAAACAGATTTTGAAGTACACGTATTCAGGTCAAGTCGTCATGCTTTGAACTGTATGTAGGTTATGGATTTATCAGGAAATGTGTAAAGTAGCTCTGACCTCGCTGCGCTGTTTTCGAGCCCAGCTGGAGACGCGAGTACATGAGCGGCTGAGACTCCCGGAGAACGAATGAGATCCAGTTGCAGTGCCTTGTCCTCCATCGCTCCGTTTCACATAATATTTCTGTCTTCCACACCTGAGAATTTACATTCTCATCGCAGCCTCTTTCCCATCTCCCCATTTCAAATGATCCCTTTCACTTAGTCACTCTCTCACACTCTCCCGTATTTGTTCTGGCTGCTTAGCTGTCATCATTTTGTCATCTGCATATTTGACCCTATGCTGGAAAGAAATCAGAGCAGGCAAAAAAAAAAAATTATAAAATAAAAGCAGAGCAGCAGTGGAGGCAGATTGGCTCGAGTCCAAGCTGTGATGCATGGGCTGTTTGGGGTGAATCAAGTGTCAGACCTCACAAAGGTCATAAAATGGAAAGATGGATGCAGTGCTGACTTTCAGCACAGTGCTCAGTTATGACCAGAGGGGAAATACGCAGTTGCGTGTACAGTATGTGTACATGTCAGTTAGAGCATGTGTGCTTAAGTGCAAGTATGTCAATATGTTTGTCTTTTCCTCTACGCTCGTTTAACGGTTCATCAGGGAGCAACGGCCTTTAACTGTTAGAACGGCAAATATATTGGAGACGACAGGCGCGCAAACACACGCTGAAACACACCTACACATACGCACTACACGAATGCCGTGCGCACTGTAGAGCTTCCCTACATGGGTTGATGTTGGCCTGTAGTTCAAAAACAATAATAAAAGCCTCGGGATGAGTTGCCAGGGGGGCAGCTGGAGCCGCAGCAGGTTGAGCATGCCTAATGAAAACTTAATGCTCATTGGCAGGGATTGCCACTGCGCTCCTCTCCAAGGATTTAAGATCAGGCCGACATCAAGCCAATGTCAAGATCCGTGGAGCCCAAAGTCAAAAGCCTGGCGTGGAATCTCTGCATTTCTAGGTACATCGACGGAGAGGAAGAGCGTGAGAGAGAGGGGGAAAAGCAAACAAGATCTAAACTGGCACGGGATAGTTGCCCTCCTTCCTGACCAACAAAATTCCTTTCAGGGGCTTATTCTGCACGCAGTGCCTTATCCCCACAAAAGCTATAAAATCCAGAGATTGGCACATGGATCTGGAATTTCAAGTGAGAGGAAAATTACTCTCTCCTCAGGAATTAGGTGCAACAGTGTAGCGAAAGAGGGAGATAGGGAAGCTGGAAACATACTGTCTAGAGACACGGCTGGAATGGAAGAGCTGGGGAAGGGAGATGGCAGCCTGTTGAATCTCGGTGGGAAGCACGCTCTCTGGGTTCCCGTAGCCTAAGTAGGAGAATGGTGGACGTATGTGGTGTGATCCCGTCTGGATAAGTCCTGCAGGCAGTAATTCAAACCAGAGTGTGAGACGCAAGATATGAAGTACTTTTGTTATATTTGAGACGTTAGAGTCAAAATCTCCCGACGGAACGAGCTCCTTCTGATCTCCACAACTGTAACAAGATGCAAAGAGGGAAGGAGAAGCGGACTAGGGAATAGAGAAGGAGAGAAAAATGAAGCACTGTCAAAGTCTCAGGAATTCCTTGTGCTTTCCAATATCCTCTCCTTTTCTTCTTCCCCGTTCACACATGCTGACAGAAGGTCACAATAATAGTTGATTATTACAGTATGTCTGCCTGGATTTTCAGCCAGATCGGTGAAAACTTGCTCTTGGATGGCAATATTGTGCTGATATACAATGTTATACTTAAAAAGCATATAGTTAGGTGATCCTAAATCCTTTGTTATGCTGCAATAGGTCTAGGCTCCTGAATGTTTCTTCTTCACTCCATGTGTTTCCACGCTCTCCTCCACTCCTCCACAGCGTCTCCCCGAGCCTACATCTGCTGGAGGTTTCTTCCTGGTACAAGACAGTTTTCCCTTTCCACTGTCGCCAAGTGCTTGCTCATAGGGGGGCATTTAATTGTGTGGTTTTCTTTGTATTATTGTAGGGTCTTCAAAATATAACAGGCCTTGAGGCAACTGTTGTTGTGATTTGGTGCTATATAAATGAAACTGAATTACTACAATAGTTGTATGAACGTTTAGATTTTCTATTGCTAACAATATTATTTAAAACATAGATTTACTGAAACACCTTCCGTGCACATGCATTCAGCTTACCCTTTGTTGTGCAGTCATGTCTGCAGCTGTAGTCGGCAGAACTGCAGTTACCAAACCGGCACAGCTCAATAAAGTGAAGGACGACAGATTAAGATGGCAAGATATTAAGTATTAGAAAAGTGTGTGTGCATGTGTGCATTGTTGGATGTAATCGTACACTCCACTGAACAATCTGACTGCTTTGAGGAATGACAGGGATGAGCACTTCCACAGATGTATTCCAAGAATGAGGCTTCTACCAGCTGTGCAGAGCGCCGTCCAAAAAAAATCAGGATGATGCCGATAATACATTTTCCGAGTGTCATTAAGGATTCTGTGTCTTTTCTCTGCTACTCCATGAGGTCTGTAAGAGGCTGAGCCAACTAAGTCTGTGGCCGTATCTAATGAGTTGGCTCTTTCTCTCTTTCCCTCACCGCTTGAGTAATCTTCCTGGGCGATGGGTGAGACTCGCAGAGAAAATGGACTATGTGTCTTTTAGGCCCGATCCTATAGCACAGCATTAGAAATCTGCTCAGACCACAGCAGAAGCTCATAGAATTATATTCACACTGTATTGTAGTGAAGAAACACAACTTTTTATTTGTTTTTTATTGGCAGTGGGTATCTGCTACGAGGCTCAACACAAACTCCAAAAACACAGTTTGATTTTTTTCCAGTGATAGACTTTGTGAAGTTCTGCTTTGAGGTCTCAACTTTAGCTTTATTGCTGTCGTTATAATGATTTGGTTGGAGCCTGAAGTGACAATATTTGGATGAGATGGTGACGCGCTAATCAGCTAAAGTTAGCAAACTTGGTTAGCAAGCAGCATCCAAATTTCACTCGCCAAAAGTGGGTGCAGATTTCTTGGATGAGCTGCTAGTACAATTAACCACGAAGCGAGCCAATTTATCCATCTTCATGAAAGCATTTCAGTAAGGCGAGATCATTTGAAAGAACTGAATTTAATTTGTTGAAGTACAGAATTTCAGTAATAAATTATTTGGCAGTTAGAATCTGCCTGCCCTCCCTAGCAGAGCTGAGCCCGGCTATAGAGAGGAAGCCGGTGGTGGCAGAGATCAAGCAGAAGTTGGGCAAGGAAATGACACAGCGAAGAAGAAAGAACCGAGTCTGACACAATGAGAAAGAGGAAGTGATGTAAAGGGTCGACTAGCAGCATGAAAACTCAGAAATGATTGAATACAGATCTTCCTCACTCAGTTACTGAGCCTCATTAAAGAAGTTGTCAGCACCACAAATACAGGGAACAAGATCAGTTTGATTGTCTTGAATAAGCTGAGCTGAAACACAGTCACATCCAGCTGTTGGTCAAGTGGCCAAGCCCATAACTATGTAATATTTAACCCACAATAAAGAGTAAAAACATATTTAAATCTGCTCTGAACTTGTGCATGTTGACATGGGAGTGTACGGCTATTGCCTTTCCATCATCTGGATCGAGTTTTAGTAAAAAGTTTTGCCATCCAACTCTTTTTTCCTTTTTTACTATATTAACTTTATAGAATGATTTATCAATCCGTCTATTTTCTTCAACTTTTTCAGTTAAGGTTGGCAAGAGGTGCTGGAGCCAAACCCAGCTGCTATGGGAGGGGCACACCCTGGATAGGTGTCGAGTGTGTCGCAGGGCTAACACAGAGAGGCAGATCACCATTCACATGCACACCTACGGGCAGTTTATTATAACCCGGCTAACTGCATGTCTGTGGGTGGGAGCCGGAGTCCCCAGAGAGAATCTACACAGACACAGGGAGAAGATGCAAACTTCACACAGAAATAAAATGAAACCAAAGTTATGCACAATCATTATGAAGCTGTAAACCGATGAATAATTATTATCAAGATATTTTTTTTTTTATTCTGGAGCACTTTAATAGGCAGAGTTCTCCCCAGTGTCCTCGAATTACTGTGCAGCTTTCACCTTTCACTTGAAAGGGACTCGAAAAATGTTGAATTAGTCTAATTGAACTTATAATTATGCTATTTTTTTTTCACCAAAGAAAGATGGTTTAATGACACGTTTCATGATGTCAAGGAGATATCAAGAAGCGAAAGGGGACGTGGCCATCTATCCTTTAAATACTTAACTCAGGAAAGCATAAAATCATTTGCTTCCTGGTTTGTAAGATTATTATACACAGAGTTTGTGATAGAGGGCAGACACACACAGACAGTCTGACACAACATGTGCACTGTGTATTTTGAACTGTAGATATGATGCCAGACATGCTGACACATTATCATACACATAGTCCCCGCCGCAGGAAGGTTTTGCATAAGGAATGCAATATAACAATAGGCAATAAAGGCTTGTGGGGAAATCTTTATTTATCTTGCTCTGACATTTACTTCAGACGGGGGAGTTCTACCAATATTATTCTTTCTCAGACACAAACACGTACACATATACAAAGGGGAGAATTTCATATTTTCAGGCTGAACAAAGTCATCTATCTTCCCTGTGTGATGCCCCAGCTTTCTTACAGTTTCAAGGTCTGAGTCACATTGAGAATCCCGTGCAGACAGGGCAACACCTTGCACATAGCATGACAGGATAGGAGAATAGCCATTTTGTCCTTGTCAAACAGATCAGAACACACACAGGCAAAAGAATGCACGCAGTAACTGGATTCAAATGGAGAATATCTTTTAAGTAAACACGTAAACAGACAGCACACAGCAATACTTAATAAAGTGAGACAGCATTAGAGGTGACAGGAAGCTTCCAGTGCAGGCCACGGCCAGGTATAAATCAAGACTGACGTGTGAGTCACACCTTACTCGTGCTGTGTGATTGTAGCTTGCATTAAATAGAGACGCCACAGCACAGATCAGCATGCAGCAATCTGGACAGGATAGGATAACCTCAGCGTGGAGCAGAAGGAACTTTACCTGGAAAAATATCTATCCGGTCGTTAAGTGATGACGTGACGAATCCTACTTCCGAGCCTAAAGTAGTCTGCGTTTAATATGGCTTTTGTGTTGTTAACATGTTTAATGTTTTGTATTTTCTTCTATTTAATCTCAAAAAGCTCCTAAAACAGTCAGTGATCACTGTTGACCTCTCTCGGCTTTTATTAACGCTAATCATTTATTTAAGCTCAGTTTTTAAAACCTTAGGATGTAACTACAGCCCAGCCCATGCAGCAGTATATGAATGACTAACCTCGTATTGTGGATGGATTATCTCAGTTGTTCTCCTGGCTGAAGTTTGGTCCTTTTACAGCATCCTGCCATGCGATTACATTTGTTCCTGACCACCGAAAACACTCAGGTTAACTTTTATCGAGTGGAAAAAAAGTTAGCTTGTTTATATTATGCTAACATAGCTTTGTCGCTAGCGGTCACATAGCACATCATTATATACCAGCTAGCCAAACTTCAGTAACCCTACAAACGTCACTGCTGTTTAGTTTTCTGTCTTCATTTATGTTGGAAGTGATAACAGAGCTGTACGTTTTAATTTGTTTCCAAAACCACGCAGTCAGGACATGCTATATTGTATTTAGATAGAAGCTAGCGAGCTAACTTCCTGCTAACTTCTAATTCCGTTAAATGTCATAAATTCCGTTTTCATGGATGCCTGGATGTTAAACTCAATTGTTACACCTGGTAGAGCAGAACGCTGATCATTTTATTTAAGATGAAAGACTTTAGACAGTTTTTCAACTCTCAGTAATGCCATAGTGATCGTTTGATATATGGACCTGCAGCGGAGTTTAGGCCCAGACACGGCTAGTGACGTCAGACTTAACGACCGGATATATATATGAATGATGTTGGAGATGGGATTGGATGCTTTACTTGGTTTTACCTGTATAGAAAAAGAAGCACAGGCTGAAAGATGGATTAACGTTAATGTTAACCTCCATGTTATTAATAACTTTTCTATCTGTCTGTGCGCTCTGTGATGCGATTGAATCTGGTTCGGTGTTTTAAAGCCATTTTGGACTTCATGTTGACCTTTTCACCACAGTTTTTGTAAGTTTTGTATAAGAACTTTTCCTCGGGGGTTTACGAGTAAGCAACAGTGTGCAGATCTAGGTTTCTCTGACTTTAGTATGACTGGAGTGGGGGAGTTTGTTTAATAGATCCAGACCCCTCTGCCTGCTTTTCCAGTGTTTTGATCACCACGGTCTTCATCATGCAAATCAACTTGTACAATTACAGTAAATGCTTGGTAGCTTGAAATACATTTGTTACAATTTTAATCAAACCATCCAGACATTTTTTTCTCCAGACCCCGAATTAACTGTTTTAAAAACAAACCCGCACCACTAAAATATGTTTGTCTTCACTTTTCATGAGCCGGGAGGTTGGAATTAAAATAAAATAGCTCATAACTGTCAATACCATTTTTCCTTGATATAAACATTCCTTTATAGAAACCTTTGAACGAAATCCAAGAAGAGAAATGCCTGTTTGTGTTTGCTTGACTGTTTTTAATGTGTTAGTTGAACAGGAACCAAACAGGTGACAAAGTACCGAAAGACGAAAAATGGATCGTGTCCAGGCAGCTGCAATTATTTTAATGCTTGGAACACATGTTTGATCAATCATATCATATGATACCCCCCTTTTCAGTGCTCAAACCATTTCTCTTTCCCCGTTTTATAGCTCCCTGGTGTACTCGTGAAAAAATGCCTCATGACATTATTTCTGCATCTATACATCTATAAGGTTTCTGTTTAACCGGTGCTCTGACTGTTTCACAGCGGCGAGTCAGCGAGAACATTCAGATAATTCGGCTGATCTTCCAGAAACATGCTAATTTTTCTCTGGTTGTCTCCGGTGGCCTCCATTCCTCCTCATCTTTCTATCTTGGGGATATTTCAAGAATAATACCTAAGCATCTGTGCTGTTGTAGCTACATTTTTAGTAGTGTAGAGTACTTAAAGAAACAGTCAACAAGTGTGACTCTTATTCTTTTATTATTAGAATATTGTCATTGTATCTACCTGAGACAACAAATGTGACTACTGAGTTTGTGTATTTCTCTTAGCCTGTGTTTACATTATGAAGAGTCAATTCAAACAGCTGTTTTCTACTATGACGGGATGGGAATTCAGGTTAAATTATGGATGGTTTGATCAAATCTGGGGAATTGAAGAGAGTAAGCAAATGTGCCAGGCTCACAAATCGCATGTATTTGCATGAATGTGAAAATATGGTCCGAAGATTTCATGAGGCTGTATCCAGACAATCTAATCGGCAGTCTTTTCTGACAGTTCTCCACTTTTTCCCTTCAAAATATTTAATCAGTGAACTCTATGACCCGAGCAAAGCCTTTTTCAACTCTCATATGCTCTCATCTAAAAGCTTGGGCGTTACCCTTCTTTTATGCCACTTTCTTTTTTCTCTCTTCATGGCTCGTTCACATATCCTCCTATCCATTTTAACCAGTTCGTCTGTGCCTGTGTATAAGAGGGTAGAAACCTACATGACCAAACTGAGCTCTGTATGTT
The DNA here is from genome assembly GCF_056152115.1 of Neolamprologus brichardi. NCBI lineage: Eukaryota > Metazoa > Chordata > Actinopteri > Cichliformes > Cichlidae > Neolamprologus > Neolamprologus brichardi. Next base: position 42,974,402 of record NC_142106.1, on the reverse strand, counting down.
TGACAGACAGTGGGGGCTCTTGGCTCCCGCTGTCTATCTTAATGAAAATGAAAGAAAATGTTTAAGCTTGGGAAAAGGAAGCAGTGCGACTTATACATTATCTTTGGACACTGGCTGCTTTTATGCTCAATTTCAATCCGATCCTTGTAAGTTAACCCTTTAACACCTACCGTAGAACACTGAAAAAAAAAGTTCTTTCAATTTACTTGATTTTATTGTGTACATCGGTCCCACATAATATGAATAAGTATGACTGACTTAATTTTCCACTTTCCCTCAAGTAATTAATGCTTGTCAAATCAAAGTATTTTATTTACATCAGATTACTTTAAAAAATCATGTTTGATGTACTAATATTAATCTATTATCATAATATCAATGTATTGCATAATGTCGATATATTTTAATGTTTAACACCAACTTATTTTTATTTGCCAGTGGTACGCAATGATATTATGTAATGTAAACACATTGCAATTATGTTCCTGCAACACAAATTATGGCTTTAAATCCTACTTAATTTTTTCAATTGAAATATCAACTGATCATTATTGACAAAAAAGGCAAAGACTGAGTGCTACTGAACAATTCACCTTTATTAAACTGTAACAGCAGTGAAAGCAGCAATTCTGCCATGAACAAGTCAAAAATCACATCCATATAAACTTGTTAACACATTTTTAAAGATAGCCTGCAGAAATAACTAAAAGAAAAAGTTAGTTTGAGAATATATTTGCAAATATTTCACAAAAAACTGACCTTAGCAGGAAACAAAAGAAAGTGCTTATAGATGATCCTGTCATCTCTTACATATAACATTTGTATTAATTACATAATTGAAAATGTAAACTAAATTAAGACTACCTGAAAAAAAAGCAACACGCTTTTATGAATAAACAGATTTACACAAAATATAACTTGTGTATTATTTGACAACAGTTTCAGCTTCTGTACAATTATTTACCTGTACAAGATTTCAACTAAGTTGAGCCTTAAATGACATTGTTACATAACTAATACCAAACACCTACATGAATTTTAATCTTCATTTTAAACATGTAAGCAGGACATTAAGGTTGACTTAGAACATATTGCTAACAATCGTCAGTAAAAATTTCTTACAACATAATACCAAAAGGAAAAATCATCCTTCATTGCAGTCACATGAGGGAAAAGCAATAAAAACATAAGCAGTATAACGTTACTGAACACAAAATGAAAAACTGCAAAGAATTGCAGAAGTGCAGTCTTTGACTTCTCAATGAAACAGATTGGATGGAGCTAAACTTTAGAGAGTTTAGCTCCATCCAGTTCCATGAAAACCTTCTGGAAAACATCAAAGTTGTAGCGAAGGTCAGCAGGGTAGGCAAGGTTTAATGCATACATGAGTCCAAATAGCATTATCACAGCAAATGCTACATTATCCAAATTCTTCACCACCCTGATGCCTGCAAGGACAACTCTTGTTCATCTGCTGAAGCTTGCTCTTTAAGAAGATAAATTCAAACAGTGGTGTCTTCAACAGTCTCACTGATGGCACATTCTTCCATGCCCTGTAAAAAAGAAGCCATGTTAGTCATTTCCAAGTAAATAATATGACACACTGTGGAAAGTCCAAAAAAAAAAAAAAAAAACCAACAACAAAAAAAAAACCAAAAACACAAGTACATACCACATACTCCCAGATAAGCATGCCAGGGTCTTCACCCATGTAGATACACACTCCCTTGACACACTCAGCATCAACATCTTCACACTGGAATGAAATGTATGTAATTAGCATCTTCATTCAGCCCTTGTCCTTCATTTAAGTTTTAATAGTGTACTTTACATGAATGTTTTTAAAGGAAAGGTGCACAAATTAATAATAGGTTTACTGGCAATTAATAATAAGTTGACAAAGTGAAGGTTAAAAAAAAACAAGCAGATGTAAAAATACAAAATGAGAGAATTTATCATGGGAAAACATTTGAAATCTTCCACAATTATAAAGTTTCATCAAAAGAGGATCATGTTAAGTGAATGTTGAGGCTTTATCACTTACATTATCCATTTATGCCACAATTCTTTTCAGTATTAGTCCAAGCTCTCCTCTTCTGTTGACCAACTTCACCAGGTTGTCCAAGTGGAGAGCCAGCTGAGCCAGGAACTTTGTCTGAGGGGGGATGGTGGCAATTCTCTTAAACTCAGCGTTGATCTGAAAACATGAGCACAGAGAAATGAGCTTCAAAGGTTTAATACCTGGAAGAAGGCTGCAATCACTCATGCTGAAGAAATGGGCTGTCAAATAACAACTGTGCCTTAACCATTTTAGGCTAATACCGCAAGAACTCCGTGTATGAGGCAAACCTTACCTCATGGACATCAAATAGAGCAGGCCATCTTGCCATGAAAGCCTCCACCATTGGTGCATCACGAACAACTTCATGTCTTCTGTATGAAAAAGTCTTTTTTATGTCCATGTGGTGGGCTTTGGCATGTCAATAGCTTTAAGAGTTCCTTTGTCCGCAACTTCTGAAACCGAGGTAAGGTAAAGAAACTCGTTCCCAAACAAGGAATCCATAAACTGAAGTCTGCCCTGAAGACAACACTGTCTCTTGACTTCAATGATGAGATCCTCAGTTGATTCAGGCGCTCCATTAGAGAGTGAGCCTTCGACAGGTTCCGTCAGCCAAAACAGTCTTTAGGACCATAGGACTCTGTAGGCAAAAAAGAATTACATATTCAGAAAGAATCATTTCAGTTTAGTTTTCATAAAGGTATCCATACCCAATAGTCAAAGTTATTAAGATCAGACATAAAAAAGAAGAATTTATCTAATGAAATACATGCGACTGAACCTATTACACTTATATGAATACCTTTTATTCCTTTATGCCTTTTTAAAGTCAAATGTGGACTGATCCAATCTCATAGTCAACCAATGGATAAGTATCAAGGAGTTCACAGAGTGAAATGAGAGTGAATATTCTTGTGGATACTGGGCTGAGCTCAAAAGCTCTGTCGTGCTCTCTGTACCAGCCACCAAGCTCTCTGACAATGTAGAATATGCTGCGGTACAATGCAGATATGGTTTTTCAGTATTCTGGCAATCCACCTGCTGCCCTTTGGGCCAGTACCATTCCCTTTCTATAAGTTATGCAAGGTTGACCTCTAGAATGTCAGGGAATATGTACCTAATGCAGCTTACAAAAAAAAAAAGGGGGGGGGGGGGTGGTGGTCCTAATTTTTGTTAGGACGATGTTGGAAAATTCACAATACATCACTTAATAAGACATACTCTGTTGAACAAACTTATCTCCTTGTAGATATCTGCTGTATTATTTGGGCTTGACCAATAGAATAGTCAAGTAAGTGACACTTCACCTAAAACAATGACTAAATGGAAAAATGATTTGGCATTTATGGGCACAGGTTCTTAAACCCACGTCTAAGGTGGCAGGATCCTTATTATAACTTGAGTGCGTGTCAGCAGCAAGAATTAAGGTATGGCACTGTGGCGCTCCCAGCTTCTTAAACTCTGACGATTACAGCCGGACTAATTAGCCACTGTAGCCATAACTAGCACGAGTAACACAAACACTATTGCTCTCTCAGTGACGTTTTAACTTCACTGAGAAAACGTCAGTGCTCTCTGTCACATGCATAAATTCCATATCTGACCGACAACAGCTGCTTTCTCCCGACTATGTGCAATTTGTTACTATTTTTCAGCTTTAGCCACAAAGCTAATGCCAACTTTAGCTAGCACTGTAAAAACAACATGTAGATGCATTACAGATTACGTTTCATATAGCATGCACTACAACAATTCTGTGAAAACGTACCCAACTAAAACAAATGTATTTAAATTACTTACCTTCTCAGTATGCCTGACTCAGTGCCAAAGGTTGCATGTGGCTGAACAGTCTTCCAGAATCTGGCGGTCAATTGCGCTCTCCTTAAGTTATGTTGTTGTCTTATTGGATAAGACTCCAGGTCTTATTATCCAATCATATTTAGTTGTTGTCTTTGAATATATTGCATCATTTCCGGTTGTGGTCAAACATGATTACAATGGTTTTAGTATTCTAATTTAGTCACTTTAAATCAATGCAAGAAAAATGAGTAGTCTCAGTATTGTTTATAATCAAGTAAATGGTACTTTATTTAATCATGTAAATAAGAGAAACGTGAAAGGCTTGTGTAGCATTAACTAAATTCATTTGTGCAAATTCAAAAGCCTGCCAATTCCCATTTTTTCAGTGAACCAAGTCTGCCAGAGCTTGTCTTTACATTTTACATGCTGTAGTGCCATTTTTGTGAGTATTTTAAATTGCTATGCATCAATACAATACAATACAATTTTATTTGTATAGCACATTTAAAACCAGCGGTACATCAAAGTGCTTTACAGTAATGCAATAATTTAGAGAAAGAAACATTAACATGGAATAAATACACCAACAGGTGGAGAGCACTAATTAGCTGCAGTGCAGTGAAAATATGTAAAAGAAAATACAAACACAACTCGAGTAAGAGATTATTCAGCAATAAAATAGAATAAAATGATTGAAACTACATAAAAGAACATTTGCAGGATACAGGCACTAACTAGGGAAGGCTAGATTGAATAAATGGGTTTTCAACCGTGATTTAAAAGATTGACCCGATTCAGATGCACGAATAGCAGTAGGAAGATTATTCCAGAGTTTGGAAGCAGCTATTGCAAAAGCGCGATTACCTCTGGTCTTCAACCGTGACCTAGGTTGCACTAAGAGCAATTGGCCCATTGATCTTAGTGCTCTCCTAGGAGTGTACAAGCTGAGAAGTTCAACAAGATAGCTGGGGGCAATGTTATTTATAATTTTATAGGTAAGCAATAGGATTACAGCAATAGAAATACAACCATTATATCCCAAATTTTTATAATATGTATGCATTAAGTCCATAGTAACTAGATAAACTACAAAAAAATTAAAATCCTTTTTGTTTTGTTTTTTACACATATTTGTAGATAGAGAAATTTCAGAGGGATATCGCTCAAAATAGCTTCCCAGCACAGAAAATTTATTTTGAGTGTCCTCATATTTTAATTTTTGAGATACACCAATTTTTATATACTGCAGGAAAAACCCAAAAAAACCAGCATGTGCATCAAAATAAACTATTTCCAACAGTGTAATTTGAGTTCTAAGCATCCCAGAAACTATACAGAAAAGCATAAACTCAAACATGAATTTTAAAAACACCAGTATATCTTTGTAAATGCCCTATAAGAAAAAACTACATTTTCCATGAAAATGACATCACTTCCGGTTCCGGGCAGGTAATGGCGGACATGCGACACTTTATGTGATTGCAATTCTACCTGGCTTTAAAAATAGTTACGCAAAACAGAGCGTGCCTGCTCCAACCGGTCAGAGAGGGTTAATAGTTTCAGAGAAGTGTTTTGTCTGTTTGTTAAGCCACTTAACGCTAACCTAAGTTCAATTACATTAGCATTAGCAATAGCATTAGCAGCCTGTGTTGCAAAAATTTAATTTTCTATTTGTTTGGTAAATCTACAAAACAAAAATATCCAATATGAACAGGTACACTTTAAAGGGCATTATTTTTTGGCACCAACTAGATGATTCCCAAAGAGCAATTCCCAAGTTAGCCCAAAAGTGCCATTAACAGCAGCTAACAGCAGCTAAGGGCAGCAAAAAAAGCGATAGAAAGAATCATATACACAACAACTCATTTCATCAACTCATATATGACTCCTTTCACAAGGTTTTAAAGCCTCCTCCAGACTGAAATAGATGCTATCTTACTACACGCTCATTGACACTGCTGTCTTATTAACAGCTGAGTTAAGCAGTGGACTGACAGCCTCCCAGTGTTGCCAACTCCTCAGTAAGGAAAATCGCTATTGGCGGTCCTAAAAGTCGCTAGAAGTCGCTAAATGACGTCATCGCCTAATTTGCATAATTGGTCATGCTAATGTAATTGTAATCTATGTTGTTGGAGAGAGAAATAACATCGTGGAAGAGACATAAAGTGAGTAAAAAACGTCCTAAATGCATTTAGAGTTTATTTAGAACTACAAATTAAATTTATTTTAGCAATTATTGTTTTTTTAATGTCACAATTCCAACCCTGCTCCTTTACCCGGGCTTGGACCGGCAAAAGTGACCCAAAATAGGCACTCTGGTGGAGTTACTTTGTGTGTGTGTGTTTATAAGTAGTTTTAAACCTTGTGATCCACAAAACAGCATAAGAGTAAAAGAAGAACTGACTGCGTTACAGCACCCGCTGCTTGTTGAGAGTAAAAGCGATATGCGCTTTCACGTCTTTTTTTAGCTAGGTCTGAAAAGGTCTGAAAAGTCGCTAAATATAGCGACAAAGTCGCTAAGTTGGCAACACTGCAGCCTCCACTCAGATGAGTGATGGCTTAAGTTGTTTGTCCTACAGCAGCTACCATAGGTAAGATTATGCACTGGAAGTGGGAGGAGTAAGAAAACATAATTCAGCTGACCACATCTACTGATGAGATTTTATAAACTGTACCATTAAGAAGTAGGAAAGAAGTCCAGTAAAGTCTTGACAATGAGAGACGCCCCTTCTTTTGATCAGTCTCTAGTTCACTGAAGCATCATCAGAAATGGTCTCAACTGAACGTTGGTCTCAAGAAATCATCCTTTAAAAAGGTAAACACAATAACAGGACAACAAATCCACATAAATCCAAATGTGATAATGAATGGAGGAGGGTGAGAGAGGTAAAACACTGAATGACTACAGCATCTGTAAAGCATGATGGAGCCTCTGTCATGAATTGGGACAACATTTTAGCCAGTGATGTTTGGAATGCTGTCAAAATTTATGGAATTACAAACACAGAAGGGTACAGTCAGGTTTCGATCCACCTCGCGGTACCATCTGGAAAGTGCATGATTAGCAACAATTCCATTTTCCAGCATGATAATGATCCCACACACACTGCCAATGCAGTAAAAGCATACCTGGTTAGAAAAACACACAGTGGAGCACCATCATTCATTAGTTGGCTTCTCCAGAGCCCAGACTTCAACTTAACAAAAACAATGTGGGATCATCTTAACACAGAACAGAAGACAGCCAATATCTAAAAAAGAGCTTTGAATGTCCTTAAAGAAGCCTGAAGAACTATTCCTACTTAATAGACTACTTAAAGAAATCACAAGAAAGCTTACCTAAGAGAGTTCAGGCTGTGCTGATAACCTGATATCATGTCAAAGCTTGTAATAGACACACCGGGGCACCTGCATGTGTGTCTATTTCATGTTGTGGAGAGGCAAAGCGTGATACGAACACAGTGGACCGACGTGCCTATTGTGCATTTTGCCGTGATAGTGGGATGGTTTTGAAGACTCGAGTATCACAAATACACATCAAACTTATTGGTAATGTCACAAGAAAAACAATGTTGTGCTTGGTTTCAACATAACTTTATTCTTTCATGAGTTATTTACAAGTTTCTCTTTGTTCACATGTCAAAGAGGTTAACACGTGAGGAGCGGATTGAAATTGTGTTAATATCTGGTGAACGCAGTAACCGGGTCATTGCAGCAGATTTCAATGCAAGACACCCTACGAGACCACCCATCTCCCATGCTACAGTCAGCAAACTGCTTGCTAAGTTTCGTGAAGCTGGTTCAGTGTTGGATTTGCCAAAATGTGGACGCAAGAAAACTGTCACTAATGAAGAAACATCAGTGACCGTCCTAGCTTCATTCAGCAAGAACCCACAGCGTAGCACTCGCCGCATGTCACTGGAGAGTGGCATTAGTCGAACATCCCTTCGGCGGATATTAGCTACTCACAAATGGCACCCTTACAAACTCCAGCTACTGCAGCATCTCAACGAGGATGACCCAGATCATTTGCAGAATGGGCAAAACAAAAATTGTAACAGGAACCTCATTTCACGCAGAAGATTTTGTTCAGTGATGAGGCAAACTTTTACGTTTATGGTGAAGTTAACAAACAAAACCACCGCTATTGGTCTGACACTAACCCACATTGGATGGATCCCTCCAAGACTGTTGGAACAACAAAAGTGATGGTTTGGTGTGGTATATGGGGATGGATGGCCAAAATTTTAAAAAGTATTTGTACAAAAATATTTACCTTATGTTAAGAGACAGCAATCACAGATTGTATTATATTTCTCTCCCCTGTACGCCACACAGTTAGGAACACTGGGTTTTAATAACAAATGAACCCTGACATTGAGTACACAGTCAGTATTAGAGTAACACAATTAGTCACACAAAGACTAGAAAACACACATTTCTACACCAATTAAAGTCCAAAAACAACTAGTCATCGACTACAGCTCTGCATTTAACACCATAATTCCCTGCACACTCACCACCAAACTGGAGCACCTGGGACTCAGCTCATCTATGTGACAGTGGATCTCCAACTTCCTAACTGGCAGACCACAGGCAGTAAGGATGGGCGGACATGTCTCAGCCTCCATCACTCAGCCCCCCAGGGGTGTGTTCTGAGCCCCCTGCTGTACTCTTTGTACACATATGACTGTGTGGCCACTACCAGCTCCACCACCATCATTAAGTTTGCTGACGACACCGTTGTGGTGGGCCTGATCTCTGATAACAACGAGACGGCCTACCTGAAGGAGATTAGGAATCTGGAGAACTGGTGCCAGAGGAACAACCTCCTTCTAAACGTCAGTAAGACAAAGGAGTTGATAGTGGACTTCAGCACTAAGCAGGAGAGGAACTACCAGACCCCCGTCATCAACGAGTGCCCAGTGGAGAGAGTGGGCAGCTTCAAATACCTCGGAGTTCACATCACGCAGGACCTGTCATGGTCCTGTCACATCAAGAGACTTCCGACTGCCCTCCAAGGTGCTCAGGAACTTTTACTCGTGCACCATAGAGAGCATCCTGACGGGAAACATCTCAACCTGGTTCGGGAACAGCACCATGCAGGACAGACGAGCTCTACAGAGGGTTGTGCGATCAGCTGAGCGCACCATCCGCTCAGAGCTTCCTGACTTGCACTCAGTCTACAGCAGGAGGTGCTAGACCAAGGCCAGGAAGATCGTGAATGACGTCAGCCATCCCAACAACGGACTGTTCTCTCTGTTGAGGTCAGGAAAGCGATTCCGCTCCCTGAAGACCAACACAGAGAGACTGAGGAGGAGCTTCTTCCCACAGGCGATACGGTCTCTCAATCACACCACCACATAATACTGACCCACAAATATGGTTCTTACACACGCTGGACATTCTGGACATTGTTTACACTAATTCGATTAGATGCGTGGTCATCTAATCGAATCACTTCATCACTAAATCACTTTAAGCATATTTGCACTGCACAAGACACTTACAAATATGGATTGCACAACACTGGACATTATATTTCTTCATTTCCATTTAATACTTGTACAGCTGCTTTTATTATATATATATATTTATATTTCTTCATACATTCTTATATATTTCTATACTGTGTATTTGTGTATTTTGTTGTACAAGTTATTTCATTTTTAACTTTAATTTTTATATTTTATTTTATTCCTTCCTAGTTAAATTTACCCTTTTTAATTTTCATAGTTATTTCCTATCTTATTCATAGCCTTTTTTTTTTCTTTAGGTCACGAGCAGTTGTGTAAGCATTTCACTTCATATCGTACTGTGTATGACTGTGTATGTGACAAATAAAATTTGAATTTGAATTTGATTTAGTGAAATAATGAACAAACTGCAACTATATTATGTATTTTAGGTTAAACATTAACAATCCAATGAATCTTTGCACTCATCAGTAAAGAAGTTTCTTGTATTTAAATGATCAAGTTGAAATTATTAATTGGAGATTATGCGTCGGATTTCAGGAGCAGGACCACGCCTCCAAACACGCTCCTTCCAGCTGTCATCTATATAAGTTCCCCCAGTTCTGCAAGCTGATCATTCTCATTTACGTGCCCCACACTCCCTCCGTCCCCTTTTCAATTCTTTAACTTCTTCACTTCTATTTAGTACATGGGGGTCTGCCAGGCCCAGGAGCCATCGCCAACCCCCTTCGAGGCCTTCCCCAAACCGCAGCTCAATTCATGTCAAGCATTCACCTTTACCTACTAAAACACTGTGAAACCTAAAATGAGGACGTGGGCCCAGCTAGTGAAATGAAACAAATTTTCAAAGCTACACTTATCAGTGTGTGGACAGACAAACCTAAAGACAACTCCATGGTGTGAAGTGCTCCAATATAAATTAAGTAAAATGTAAATGCATAAATGAGTCGTTTGGCTTTTTGGTGTGATTTTAATTCATCCCTCAAAGACATGATGATTTTGTTTTAAACTAACCAAAGTCAGACCTTTCTGTTCTCAGCTACTTACATTAGATATACCAGTAGGGATTTTCCATGTTCGCTTAATTTTTCAAGGAGTGTATATGATTTATACATTATACATTAAAATACATTCATTTCTGTACATATCCAAAAGTCTGTTTTCTAACCGTGATTCCCCGTGTTTTGTTTTGTCTCAGTTTACTGTAATCCTCACAGAGAAGGAGATAAATCACTGCAGTGACTGGTATTGATGACAACCAATGCAGGACACCTGCAGCTACATCTTAAGACCTGCAAGTAACAAGAAACACACTTTTCAGTGTTTTTCTCAGGGCAAGCGATCATGACAGTCACGTACTGTCCAATAACACCTACTAACTTTCTTTAACGAACCCATCTCTTAATTTTTAAAAAGTGGAGAAAAAATAAATGAACAATTAATAAATAAAAGTAAATCATTTAGGTTACATATACAGTACATGCATGCACACCTTCGACGAATAACAAATGGAGGTACTGGGAAAGCAACTGGAAAATTCTGTCCACGTGTGTCCATCATGAGCTGCATGTGTCAGAGCGAAACAGGATGATCGGCCATGGCGGCGAGGTCAGCGTTGGCCAGTCCAGCAGTATTTATGTTTTCTGTTCAATAAATTGAACTTTTATACATTATTATGTACAATGACAGGTACGGCAGCACGGTGGCACGGTGGTTAGCACTGTTGCCGCACAGCAAGAAGGTCCTGAGTTCAATTCCACCATCAGGCCGGGGTCTTTCTGTGTGGCGTTTGCATGTTCTCCGTGTTTGCGTGGGTTCCCTCCGGGTACTCCGGCTTCCTCCCAACATCCAAAGACATGCAGCTTGTGGGGATAGGTTAATTGGATAATCCAAATTGCCACTAGGTGTGAATGTGCGAGTGAATGTGAGTGCGAATGGTTGTCTGTCCCTGTGTGTTGGCCCTGCGACAGACTGGTGACCTGTCCAGGGTGCACCCCGCCTCTCGCCCTATGACAGCTGGGATAGGCTCCAGCGCCCCCCCGCGACCCTGAAAAGGATAAGCGGAAGTGAATGGATGGATGGACGAATGGAATGACAGGTATTTTCAAAGGCTAGTGTAAAATGGAAAAAACAAATAGGAGTGCACGAAGCAGTTGGAGAACACAAAGGGCATAAACAGACAACCTGACCATGGGAAGACTGGACTATATATATGTGCAAGGGTTCAAGCAATGGGCGAGGCGACAATCACCAAGAAGAAAAAGGAACCAAGGCAGGAGGAAAAACCAAAGCAAGGAAGCACGAGAAAACTAGAGCACTAAGTAACAGTGAGATATGAAGACTAAGACTAAACCTGATGGAGGAAACCCAAAAAAACCAACAACTAACAGGACCATGCCAATGACTGTAATGTAAAGTCTCTACTCTGCTGGCTATTTGAGGGCAGGGTCTTTTGAAATTTGATCAATTTCAACAGAAGCACACCGTTCATGCTGACCTCTGTGAGGATAGATCGTCTAATTTAGGGAGGGCAAGCATACCTAGCTGGGTTTCAGGTCCTCTGAAGGGCAACCGATTGTGGGCTGCTTTGAAGCTTCCAGTTCCTGAAATAGAAACACAGCTGCTGTTCCAAATTTAAGGAAAAAGGAAAAGGGAAGAAAAAACCCACAAGAGTACAGCACATTGGTCCTGTAATCAAAGGATGCTGGATGTTTTCTTTTCTGTTTTGTCTTTAAAAAAAAACAAAGTCTGCTCAATTAAAGGAACAAAGTTAATGGAATCATTTTTGCCTGTGATACAAATCCCAATGGCCATGTGCTACATGAGGATCTGAAATAACAAAAGTGCAGGATGACAAACGCATAAATAAGGCCTTATTGAGACTGAAGGCTTTTCATTGATAACACACAAACTTTTTCGTGCAAACACACATATTGTTACCATGTGTTTTTTTGTCACAGTCGAAATGTGAACGAAATCTCTAAAATGTCAGTTCCGCTTTTGCTCATTCAGTATCGATTGCTATGAACACTTGCGGTGGAAGTTGAAACCAGAGAAGTTTGAGAGTGACAGAGATTTGAATGAAAAAGAACTCTCGCTGCATCAGCGTACGGAGCTATTCATGGAAAACAGCGGAGCGGTCAGAACGAATGACGGAGGGGATGTGTGAAGAAAGAGGCGAACGGTGTTTGTGAGCACTTACGGCCCTGCCTGGATTAGCTGTGCCGAATTTGCATACTATAGATCTCTGAATCTTAGTTTAAGGACAATACAAAAAAAAAATGTTTGTACGACTCTGTAGGACAGATATCAGAGGAGAGCTTTCCACCACAGTTTGATGTTTTGGATGTTTTGAATGCTTTGAAGCGTGCAGCAGCCTGGACGATTCAGAGAAAAGAGAAAGTGCGAGAAATGTAAAGAGCGAATGATGAGTTAGGCAGAGAGGTGACAGGTAAGCTAAAGCAAAGAACGCCGTCCTTGTGACCTCAGTGGAATCTATACACTCGGGTCTAGTCACACAGTCTCTGCAAACATCAGAGCTCAGGAATAAACACACACGCAGGCATACTGTACATCCGCATTGCCGTATGGATTTGCGAAAGGCGTTATGTAAATTGTTGTTGTGTCAACAGAGTTCTGTGTGTGTGTGTGCGCACAGCAGCCTGCCTCAGCACTTTGGGTTTCACACCGATGTCGATAATACTCTTTCATCGATAAAACTAATCTGATTTCTCCCATTGCACAAATGAAGTTTGCATTGTATTCCTCCTTGTTGTGCTTTGTGGTATTGATGCTATTATACGCAACTGCGAGATGGCACCAGCGCTAGTGTTTATCGCTTGTTTCTTTTCTAAATTTGGTTGTCTTGAATTTCTATTGCTAAACACTCTCTGGCTTGAGGCGAGTGCTTTTGATAAAAGTATAAGTAGGTGTTTGAATACAAACAGCTAGTGCACGCTAACAAAACCAGTGCTGTTTTTAATGGACGGGTGTTGTCCAAAAAAAACAATCAATTTTAAAGCAGCGCAGCTGATGATTAGACATAAAAATTTATAAATATGGACTACTACATTAAAGACATCAGTGGATACAACACATTTGCCTTCCTCTTGGTATCGTGACACCCAATAAAGTTAAAGTACAGCGTTCCCTCGCTATAACGCGGTTCATCTTTCGTGGCCTCGCTGTTTCGCAGATTTTTTTTTGTGCAAATATAATGGGGTTTTGGTTTTTTTTTTAAACAGCGCATTGTGTTCTGCGTCCTGATTGGCTTTAGATCATTGTCAATTAATCTCGTGCCGTGTCAGAATGCGTTCAGCTTGTCAAATTTACATAAATCTTCGAACTCTAGCAGTGTGACTCTGAAGTGCTGTACTGTATGTTTGTAAGTTTTCTCCCCAACAAACACAACAATGTCAATGAAACGTTTTGCACCGTCAAAGGCACCTGCAGTAGCACCCAAAAGGCAGAGGAAGATGCTAACCATCACACAAAAAGTCGGACTTATGGACGTGCTAAAGGAAGGTAGAAGTTACCGTATTTTTCTGATTATAAACCGCATTAAGCAAAACAAAACAGTCAGATAAGTCAACCTTTAATCAACTCATCTCTTCTTGCTTCCTCTACTTCCGTACAATAGATTCATTAATGTTGAATTCTCTGGCAGCTGCTCTATTCCCATGTTCTGGACCTGAAAACATGGTTTGATCTTTGGTTTCATTCTATACTGGACGTATTTTTCTATGAAGGTTTGAACTTTGAGAGTGTTTAAACAAGAGAGAAAAGTGTGAAAATGTTCATGCCTGTCTGAGAAAAGTATATAACATGTGTAGTGAGTTTTACTGCCTTAAAACATCTATAGTAATTGTAAAAAATAAAGTTGGCTACTTTGCGGATTCACCTGTTTATATTTAAAGCGTAACTCTGCGATAAACGAGGGAACACACAGCTAAATTAGTATAATTTTTTACTTGCATTAGTAGATGCAAATAAAAATTAAACAAGACAGTATGAAGACATAATAGTAGCTAAAATTTAATATACTGGGCTATGGCATGTCTCTGATCACCAAAGTTCTCCTAATGGCAAGCAAACACCTTGCATGCTATTTCTGCCCGTGTGTGTGTGTGTGTGTGCGTGCGTGTGTGTGTGTGTGTGTGTGGACAGGTGAATGAGAAATGCATTTTAAAGTGCATTCTGAATCTCTTAAGGTTCAAAGGTGTAATATAACTGCGTAGCATTTACCATTTAGAACCGTTTTCAACATATTCCATGTAACAGTAACTTCGGCCTCTGGAAAAGGTCAAGATGTTCATTTATACTTGGGTGACTTGTGCCTTTCATGCCACGGATCCAGAGCGAGTGTGACTGTGTGAGGCATTTGTCACCACCTCTAATGTCTAAAGCTGTGGTCTCTGTTCTGTGCAGTTACCGCCACGCGTCCAGATATGGCCTTGCCATAAGCAAGTGCTCAGCTACTGTGCTGTTTCCCTCCGCCTTCTTTTTAACTTGAAATTAGTTTCAATAAAAGGGACACACACTAATAAAAACTGTTGTCTTATACAGCTTTATAGCAAAAAAAAAAACAACCCCAAAACATTCTGATCACAGTTCAGAACGTAGGCAGTTCACAGCAACCTGTATTCATAAGCCTGAATTTGACAGCTACTGCTGGTTGGATAAAGCTGAACATTTGGATGTACCATAAAAGCGAAATAATGAATTTTTAACTTTTGTTCTTGCACATGTGTCTATACGTCTTACCTGGCCTGTTTCAAAGGCCTGAACATCAACTCAACAGTTGTATAAAGAATTTTCAGAAATTCCAAGTAAAGGATACGCGTCCACACTGCCTAGCTTTCTACCGTGGCTACTGGCCACACATAAAAATGAAACTCGCCTTTACAGCTCCATCACTTTGAGATGTTCTTTGAGACCCGACTCAAAGAACATAGGCTATTGTGCTGTAATTGCATGTCTTTTTTCAGTTCAGTGACTTTCTGAAGCTTCTGTTCCCCATCTGTATCTCTATATCATGGTGTGTGGATTCACAAATCAAAATAATGATCCAAATTATGTTCTTTGAAAACAGAAATAGTCTCGTAGCTAACAGATACACGGGCTTCTCTTTACTGTCGTTAACGACTTAGGCTGCTCGGTCTCCTGCCTCAGCTGAGATGGTATTAAATTTGTGTTACATCCTGTCTGCTACCTTGTTAACTCGCAGGTGCTACAGACATGCACCTGCCTGTTTAGTTTGCCGTCTGCAGCTACAACTCGGTGGGCCAAAATTTACCAAGATCTACTGAAATCTGCAAATGGCCAGATTTGGCACATGGACCTTGATCTTGACACACGTGGGCCATACAGATATAGACAAACACTCAGATCTGTGGTGATTGTAGCTGATATTAGAAAATAGTGTTTTTTATTTTGTTGCAATCATTCCTGTTTAAAAAGAGAGAATTTCCCTCATGTTTTCTGTTACAGGAAAAAAGTAAAGGTCTTAAATAACCTCACTAGATAAAAATCATTTAGTTGTAAAATCTAAATTAAAGAGGTTTTGTTGGCTTCTATTTCTGCTGAAATCCATTCGCAAACCCCTGCGTTCTAATACTTTTAATTTCTGTAATTATTAGTTGTGTAAGTTCCTGCTGTGAGCCCTTTTCCTTCTTCCTTTGAGCCACTCTCAGGTGCACATGCACAGAAAAGGCTAACAGTCGTCAACGAGATGGCACCCAGTTTAACGTGACTGTTTATTACTCCTTTGTTGCAGAACTGCAGCGGGAGACGGCAACCTCATGTAGTTTCCTAGCAGACAACTTATAAGATCACATTAACATGTGAGGACGGAAGTAATAATTAATACCCTGCATTTGATATTAAGTACAGGCCTGTCTAGTGTGAGTTTAAACTATGAAGATGAGAAAAGTCAGCTGCGTTTGCTATAACGCAAACTAGTTCAAATGAAAGGAAGACTTTATAATCAGAGCTCAGCATCAAGCCAGTCAAACTTCTGAGATTATCTATTAATCTGGACAGTTATGTAGCGAGGAGGTTGTTAATCAGTTTCAGCTGCATTAGTGTTAATGAAATTAACTTCAGATGCACTAAAAGGGCAACAATGAGACAACTTCCAAAAACAGGAATGGTCTTCTTTCACTAGTTTTGCAGGGTTGCAGGTTGTACAGGTAGTCCAACTCCTCCAGGATGGCACATCAATGTGTGCCATTGCCAGAATGTATGTTGCATCTTCCAGTAAACTCTCAAGATCATGGAGGAGATTCGAGGAGACAGGAAGATAGTCTAGGTGAGCTGGACAGGACTGTAAAAAGTCCCTAACCAATCAGTAGGCCAGTATCTGTTCCTTGGTGCAAGAAGGAACAGGATGAGCACTGCCAGAGCTGCAAAATAACCTCCAGCAGGTGCAGTGGATCCTTGGTTACTCCTGGTGCATGACAATGTGTGTGGCAAGAGTATGCAGGCAGTTACCGGAGGATAAAGGAATTGATACCATTGACTGGTCCCCACACTCGCCTGACATAAATCCCTTAGAACAGCTCTGGCACATTATGTTTCAGTCCATAACCACCAGATTACACATCAGACTGTCCAGGAGCTCATTGATGGCTTGGTTCAGATGTGGGAGGAGATCCTCTAGAACAATGTCTGTCGTCGCATTAGATGCCCTGACATTATCAGGTATGCATTCAAACAGTCGGGGCCATACAAATTACTGAGCATCATTTTGAGTTACTCCAGTGAAATTTCAGCAAAAAGGACTATCGCTGCATCACTTTCCAATTTGACTTTCCGAATATCATTGAATTCAGCCCTCTGTAGTTTGAGATCCATTGAAATCTGATGTGTTTTCCAAGTGTTTCCTTCATTGTTTTTGAGCAGTGCATAAGATAATCTCTCATCTTTACTATTTAAAACCATGTTATTTCATATATTCAGTTGAATGAGGAGGTGGTACACTGAACAGCTGATTTGTATGCCACCGCTTAAACCAAAACAGCCCAAGCACATTCGAGCCAAAGCACGATTTTTCCCTGGGAACTTGCTGCAACCCTCTGTGGACATATCTACACGATCACATTAAAACCTAAACTGGAGAGTGTTATTGTCCTTTGGCCTACATCTGAGAAAGCTCAGCTGTTGGTTGCACATTCACTTTAAGTGTGAGCTGCCCCTCCAGACACTGGCAGAGCTTCATGAAAGCCTCAAGCGCTTGGAGACTCTTCAAGGAGATCTGGCCAAACCACAGGCTCAGCTTCCTTTCATCCATGAGTTTCCCGTTCGTAATAAATTTAAAGTCCTTAAAGTCCAGGAAAAACCTATATGCATAATGTCTGGTTATCTGGAATATAGATTATAATATAATTATTACATTGGCAACATTTCCTTCACAGTTGCTGAGAACAGGCACCTTCCGTTGCAACATTACTTACTGAAAGCAAATTAAAATGCCTGTCATACTTTGTGCTGCTGATCATTATAATTGTACAGGGATGCAGGGGAGGAGATTACTCATTGGCTCTTTGATAAAAAGAGAGATGTGGCTCAGGCCAGGAGCAAGAATTTGTTGTATAAACATAACATCATTTCACCTTCATGATAATCAGGGACAAGATTTTGAAGGACTTTTTTCCCACTCTGAAGTGAAGTAATGACATATGTGTGGGCACGCAGGCATCAAAACAGATGAGTGGAAATTTGGGGGGGGGAAAAAAAAGATTATCATTCTCATCATGATTTCAGTCCTGCAGCTTCCCCGCAGGAACAGGACTCATGAGATGTTGATTGAGGTGTCTGTGTGGCTCAAGCAGGCGCTGACTGACAGCTACTTCATACTAGGTAACGCAAGAAGTTCAAGAACAGTCTCATCCTGTCCTCTTCCAGAGGAAGATCACAGGTCGTATACTATGTCACTCGCTCGCTCTTTCTCTTTTTGCTTTAGAGAGTTGGTAAATAACAGAAAGATACTGGGCAGCCAGGAATAGAATAAGATTACTGTCCGTTGGCACTGACGCTGTGGAGGTTCATCGCAACGACAACCAAAACATATCCCCTCAGTTGGTGTTGTGATGGACAGAGATCAGTTTTTTTAAATTACCTAATGAAAAATGTGTAAAATTATGGGTGGAGGCTTTGGCTGGGGTACGGTGGCCCTAAGAGATGGTAAATGGCCTGTATTTGTATAGTGCTTTACTAGTCCCTAAGGACCCCAAAGCGCTTTACACATCCAGTCATCCACCCATTCACACACACTGGTGATGGCAAGCAACATTGTAGCCACAGCCACCCTGGGGCACACTGGGGCGCACTGACAGTGATCAAATCCAGTGCAACCGAGCATATAGAAAAACACTGCATAAGCACACAAAACACTACTGAAGTTGAACAAAACACAAAGGTGTTGTGAGGGAGTTTTAATCCCGTAATTCCTCCCCTCACTCCCAGCAGGTCACGGCAGATGGCTGCCCCTCCCTCAGTCTGATTCTGCCTGAGGTTACTTCCTGTTAAAAGGGAGTTTTTAATTCCCACTGTCGCCAGTCGTAGGGGGTCGTCTGATTGTTGGGGTATCTCTGCATTATCGTAGGGTATCATACCTTAGAATATATAAAGTGTCATGAGGCAAATGCTTTTGTCATTTATTGTGATTTGTATATAAACTAGTGCTGTCAGCATTAATCTTGTTAAAATAACATTAACGCCATAACAGCATTGACACGGTAAATCTCCGTGAGCGAGTTAGCGCGGATCGCCCCATGCGTGGGCCTGCACGGAGTCAACGTGTTAGCACGGTTAGCTTGTTAATGCGTTAGCACCATCCAGCCCCACGCACGGGGCGATCCATGCTAACTCGCTAACGGAGATTTGCCGTGTTAATGCAGTTATGGCATTAATGTTATTTTAAAGAGCTTAACGCTGACAGCACTAATATAAACAAAGCTGCAAACACTTCTGTTGTGTTTCGTGTGCTTTCCCAGCTTTTTTTCTATTTCCTGGTGTTTACTTAAATTGCAGTCCGTTTGCCCTCTCAGTGGTAGCGCATTGGAGCTGTTTCCAGCTAACGTAGGAAGTGAGGCAGCCCGGGACAGGTCTGCAGTGTGTTATGGGGCTAACACAGAGAGACAGACAACCCATTCACACACCTACAGTCAGTTTAGAATCACCAAATAACATAATAATTGCAAACACTTTTTGGACAAAAATAACTGAATGTTGATGTTAAATCAACACAGCTAGCCAACACATGTGGCAGGTAAATGCTAATTGTTAGCAACTCACACTGATGATAACCCGTTCAATACTTGTTGAAACGGGAGCTCTCTGAAGCACTCAACAAATGTTGTTCAGTGTCGTGAACGTCAGCTACTGCTGGTGTTTTCATCTGCCAGTGAGGGGAAGGGCTGTGTGTCTGTCTGCAGTGGTGCTGTGCTGTGAAGTTGTGTGTCTGCTGAAGGTGGTGAAGAAAGCAACGGTGGTGTTGATGTTTTAAATGAGGAGTGTCAGTTTCTTTTGACAACCCTATTGTGTGTACAGTATACAGGGGTTGTGTTATGTCTTAAGGACAGAGCCCATCATATTTGCTAAAATTATACAAGGTTTGAAGTTTTAATCTTTTAGTCAAAAATCTTTATTGTCAATTAGTGTTCTCATAAAGACAACAAAACCTGTGTGTGTGTGTGTGTGTGTGTGTGTGTGTGTGTGTGTGTGTGTGTGTGTGTGTGTGTCCGTGTCCTGGCACAAACATGATCACACAGAAATTTTTCTAATCTTTTCTGAAGCACGGTTTTACAGCTTGTGTACTTGTGTGTGCGCGCGTGTGTGTTTATGTTTGTATTTGCATGTTCTGTGTCCGTCCATCTGTCCGTTCTCCCAGAAGACCAGATGACTCAGCTGGGTGTCTATCTTCATGTCTGACATGATGCGAGGGCTCAGCCTTGACTGGCCTAGCGGGTGGTCACGTCCCTGCACGGCTGAACAGCAGGCCGAGGCGTCTTTCTCCACCTCCGGCCCTCCGCTTCCTTTCGTCTTCTGTCACTGTCCCTCGGTTTTACAATCTTTTCATCCAACTGTCAAGTGGATTAACAGAGAAAGGCGGAATTAACGAGTATTACACATATGCTGAAATGCTTTCAACTTATTTTTAACCGCTGCGTTCCGCGTGATACACAATTAATTTCCACAGCAATGTTTGGTTTGATCTGTACTGAACAAGACTCCCTTTTTAGCGTATATTTTTGATTTCCTTTACATAGAGGACATCTTCTTCAGCACTATAAGCTGTGAAAACCAGCATCTTACTGCTGCTCTGGCTGTCTCTCCCGCACTCTTTTCCTCTGTCCCTACTGAGCCATTACTGATCTATATGAGGCCTCATCAGAACCAATAGCCTGTATCTAATCTGTTCCTGCTCCTGGTGATTTCTGACTACACGGCTGCTTCCTTCGACAGTATAAGTGACGACTCTGACTGGAAGACACAACCATGACTGATCCCTTGTCCCATCATCATTCCTCCCCCTCTCCCCGTCTTTTTCTTTTTGCTGCTGTAATTTCTCATCTCTTTCTGAGCGCGCTCATCATTCCACCTCTCTCCTTCACCTCAGCCAAGCTTGTTTTTCCTCTCCCCCGCTCACCTCGCATTTCCTTCCCCCTCTGCATCTTCCCTTGCCCGTCTTCCCCGTCTTCATCCCCACCTTGTTTTGCGAACAGCTGAATGTTTACTTCATGTCAGCCTCATCATCCATTCTGCCTTGGCCTCTGTTGGGAGGATTTGCTCTTCTCTTTCACATTTTATTTGTTCCCCTATTTGCCGTTTCCATTAAAGATGGAATTGAAATCTCCTGTGCCAACGCGCGCGCACACACACGCACACGCAGAGGCATCACACTGCCACACACGGCGACTAACAAAACAACGCCATGCTGTGCCAAGGCATATGAAAGAGCACAAACCTCTCGTCCTACTTTTGCTTTACCTTCTTCTCATCCTTTCGCTTCACTTCTCACTCTCTCCCTCTCAGCCACCAACTCCTTACTCCTTCTTCTTTAGTTGTTGCAAATGTGGTGAGAAACAAATCTGTGTGTGTATTTTTTTTATTTAGCTTTATTTTACTTTGTCCTTTTCCTCTTTTTCCATCTGGCAATTTACAACACATTCAAAACCTCCATACGCGACTTTTTTTCACATATTCAACATCTTTTACTTCATCTTCACTGCTTGTTTTGCTCTTTTTAAGTCTTCTTTTTTTTGTGTATGCGTGAGTCAAGCATTTTGACTAAGAAGAAACAAACTGCTAAACCTCCTGTCCTTTCTCCCCCTCCACCAAACGCCGTTCTGCTCAAAGTCGTGCTGCCACTCCCGCGCTCCTTGAAGGCTGCCTCCTCTCCATCCGCAGAGTGACTTCCGAAACCCCTATGGACAGGGCGTAGGGAGCGTTTGGAGCATTGCAGGGGAAAACAAAGGCCGTCGTCATCAGGTTAATGAGGCCAGGAGGAAGCTTTGTGCTGAGCTTCATCAGTATTCAACAGAGGCTTCCGTCTTTCACTCTCCCAATATTTTTCTAGTCATTTGGGTCAGTCACATTACTGTGGCTCTGTGAAGGGCGCTCGCGCACACACACACACACACACACACACACACACAATAGAAAAAGAGAGAATTCTCTGACAGTTTAATAGAAATACAGTCTCATCAAATGCTCACCTCTTTCCCTTTCTCTCATCATTAGCTATTTCCTCTGCTCTCTTTGTCTTTTATTCCTCTTGCTCATACACTCACCTCCCTTCTCTGACTCTCTGCTCCTTTCCCCTCCATTTTTACCCCCCCCCCCCCACACACACACACACACACACACACACACACAGAGCAGCTATTCATATTTGTATTTTATTAACATCTGCAATAGCTATGCCAAGTTATTGGTCCTACATTAGGCTCCTATTCATCTCATGCCACCCTTCATCAGCAGGAAGACCAGTTAACTGCAGTAAAGAACCAGTAAAGAACTGAGGCGGATATGAGCAGCAGGTGCTGGTGTCTGAGCTGGGACGTGGTCACTAAGTACTGTGTAAGCACCGACTGTGAGTCCAGATTATGAGGGGACAGGAAAGCTGGAAAGTAAACACCGCATATTGCCTAAATCACTCACATAACGCAGGGCCCGAGTTTGTTTGCTGTTTCTGGTCAAGGTTAAGGAGGTTATCTTTATCCAGTCTTTAAGTGATGACGTATGAACCCTGCTTCTGGGTCCAAACTATTGTTTATTAAGGCTGTTGTGTTTTTAACATGTTTTAATGCTTTGTATCTGGTTCTATTTAATCTGAACAAGCCCCTAAAAAAAGACAGTGATCACTGTCGACCTCTCTCGGTTTTTGTCATCACTATACATTTTAAAGCTCAGTTTTTAAAACCTAATGATGTAACTACAGCCATGCAGCAGTATATTAATGACTAACCTCGTATTGTGGATGGATTATCTCAGTTGTTCTCCTGGCTGAAGTTTGGTCCGTTTACAGCATCCTGCCATGTGATTGCATTTGTCCCTGACCATCAGGAACCCTCACGTTAACTTTTATCAAGTGGAAAAGAGTTAGCGTTCATCAGTTTCACTGTGCTAATGTGTTTACATTATGCTAACCATAGCTGTGTAGCTAGCCACCACGTAGCTCATCATTATACACCAGCTAGCCCAACTTTAGAAACCCTACAAACGTCACTGCTGTTTAGTTTTCTGTCTTCATTTATGTTGGAAGTGATAGCAGAGCTGTACGTTTTAATTTTTAAAGAAATCTCCCAGTCAGAACATGCTATATCATGTTTTGGGTGGAAACTATCAAGCTAACTTCCTGCTAACTTCTAACTCTGTTACATTTAAGAAATTCTGTTTTCATGGATGCCTGCATGTTAAACTTCATTGTTACACCTGGTACAGCAGCCACACTGATCATTTTATTAAACATGAAAGAATTTAGACAGTTTTTAACTCTTAGTGATGCCACAGTGTTCATTTGACTTTGGGACCTGAAGCGGAGTTTGGACCCAGAAATGGCTAATGAAATCAGACTTAAAGACCGGATACCCTTTATGACACTCTTTTCTCTTTTGAACCTTTCACGTCACCTTACATATCCCACTTACTGTTTCCCACTTCCCAAAGCTGCAGTTCCATGAATGGCCACTCTCTCCAAAATATGTTCTCCCTTAACTTCCATTTACATTCGAGTAAAAGAAAAAATGTTTTGGTCTCTATGTTAAGTGTCCTTCCCTTTTTTGTGTAACTCACTTATTTAAATCAAATTAAGGCTTAAAATTATGCACGATTCGGTGCACGGCTGCTTATAGTGAGACATGGCTGGTTTTGTCTCGTTCAGCATTCAGTTGTACTACAAGCCTGTAAGACACTTTAAAAAAGTGCCTGTTCAATTTGTTCTCTCAGCACATTTTGTTTAAGGCTGCAAAGTAGCCTAAATTAGCATCCCATTTCATATCACAGTGAATGGTCACTTCTGGTTTCATAAAGCTAAATACAGCAGGTGATGGTGATAAAGCTTAAGTTGAGGCTGGAGTCTGTCAGTTTTTATAAAAATTTGGTTCTGGGTTATTTATCCCATTGGTGTTTTATAGGTTTCAGGGCATGATTCAACTTATTTCTGGAACTGAAAATATTAGCATCACGTCAGTTGGGATTTTTCCCTCCAGTGCTGCTGGGAGTTAACTGTATACTGCAGTTGCAGTTTGCATATATCCAATACTTTCTCCGCTTAACCTACTACACCTTCACTTTCCCTGGCTACTTTTCTTCTATATTTACACTCCCTCCTCCCAACTGTTTCCGCACATAACACTCTTTAGCTAACATCCTTCATCTTTCTTTTCTTCAGTCATCTTCCCCTCCTCACACAATGACAACATTTAAGCCAAACATCACACAGATAACCATCTCCATTCACAATGTTCCAGCTCCTCCACTGTCTAATTATGTCTCTGCTCTCGCTGAGGCATTGTCACAGTGGTCTGAAATTACTGGATTAGATTAACGTGGAAGAACGTTGAATGTCTCACATCATTGGAGGTGATTGTGTTTCTGTGCGCATGCAGGGTGGCACTTCCTTAAGATGACTTGTGATAGTTTTTTGCTTCTCCCTTGATGTTGTTGATTGGATTTTTTTAAAAAGATGCTTTTAACACACTTAGACCTATTGAAATCAGTACTTGCTTACTCTTTATGATGCTGTAGGCGTTGCATTGGTTATTTTTGGACTCTGTCTGTGTTTGTAGGGGCTCAGCGGTAAACTGGAGGCTCTGAAACAAGACGAGACCACACTTCAGCACAGTCTGCTTCTCCAAGATGATAAAAAGACAAAGTTGGATTCTAAAAAAAGGTTCTGGCACCAAGCTCTGACGACACTGAACCACTATCCCGACATGACCCGACCTTACCCTCTGACGTCCAGCAGAACAAGGAGCTTATCCGACAAAAACAACAACAAAAAAACCCAAACAAATTCCAAGTGGTGCGTGACCAACATGTGTGACTCAGGCAAAGCAGCTTTTTATTTATGCTTATGAGGCTGACATTTATGTTCATGCATTCCTGGCTTTGTTTTTCACGTTTTAACTCAGGCTGTGGGCATAATTACTGTGAGTGAACAGATGTCAACCACTATGAACAGAGCCCAGTTGTTTTTCTTTATTCGCTTTATTGAATCTTCATCCAACTTAGCGTATTAGCTTTTGCTCTTTGCTCTCCCAACTCAGAACTTTCACGACGCAATTAGATTTGTAACACTTCAGAATCCAGACTTTTCTGCCTTTGTTAGGTTGATAGACACCTGCTTGACCTTTATGAAGAGTGAAGAATGTGCAATAGAGAGGATGGTGCAGTAGTATTGTTGAGATGTTCAGTTAACACCTGAAATCAAGGCTACAGGTGCATTCGGGTCAGCTTCTCCATTTGCAACAACATGAAAGCAGTTTCTTTATTAGCACAAAAAAATGGGATTGAATGAAATTTGTATGTTCTCGAGAAACACTTTTACATCTTATTATTTGACCTTTTGCTTTCTGTAGAATCCTTTTCGTGTTATTTTGTTATTCACAATGTAAGGGCAGACGGAGAAGGTTGTTGACTTTTATTCCATCATGCTTTTTGTTCATCGGTTGATAGCAGAGCAGTGAGCTCATGGCTTGTGGAATAATAATGTATTGCTTTGATAGATCTGTGTTGTATATGCTGGTATTGAAACCTTGTAAAGATCTTAATGCATTGCTACAACCAAGCTTATTTCTGTTTTATTCTGCGTTTTTTTTGTTTGTTTGGGTTTTTTTACGTGACAGCACATTTTCAGAAAACGTAGCAGATCTCAGGGTCAGTTCCAGTGTAACTTCTGCCACACAGGTATTAAATGGCTGTAGAGCCTGCCTTCCTCATTCCGCATGTTCAGGATGTAATGCATTAATTACATGGGTCACTTAAAGTTTTGTTTTATGCAAATAAAACCTAAATGCCAAAACAGCTCATTTGCTCTGTACAATGCAATCTAACTCTTTCATCGTGGCCTCCGTGGAAAGAATGGAGAATCACACTTTGTGTTTATAATGGATAGAACGTTTGTAGACTCTTAGGGGACATCATTATAAGTATTTTTAGCTTCAAACCCACAAGCTCTGCCTGCAATGTGTTTTACAGTGGCAGCTAAGACTTGTTATGGCCTTCTCTCAGGATGCAGAATATTTGCTCTTATCACTAGCACCATTAAAATGACCAGTGCCACCAAAATAAACATCTTTGCAATTTTAGCATAAGTACCACACGATGCTGTGGATCTGAGCTTGATCTGACTGCAAGATACAAAGTTTGAAACGTTGGGTTTCTTCAGCAAAGAATATCACAAGATCAAAATGGTCATCTGTCCATGTTATGAGTTGTAGCACTGAGAGGAATCAACAACAGCAGGAAGAACAACACTTAACAGTTTATGTATTGTATCTTGGTCGATAACCCACTGGCAACATCTGATCTCTAGAGAAAAATGTGTATTACTTGATCGGTTGGTGAAGGGTTGCTAGATGATTCTGATGGTGAAATCAGTGACATAGAGGGTATTGCACCAAAAACTAAAAGGTTTTACTCACAGCTGTTGTTACATCTGACTTGGTGAAAGTTCCCCTTTAAAATACAGGTTCTGCCTTACCGCTGCAACCAACACATTTCAGAATGTAAGCTTGTATTTTAAAGGGGAAAGTGCTTCTTTTATGGTATGTTTGCTGCCACTTGATAAGTAGCTTTTGAGTGTTTGCAGACAAGTCTTCATCTTCCGTGCAACCTGCTAGCAACCAAAGCAATGCAAGGAGATTTTCATTGTGCAACCAGTTTCACGCCAGCGACAACCAGCAACCTCCTGCAACCATTCGCCAGTGACGGGTGGTCATCAGCTGGTCACTGACCAGTCTCTAAGCTTGCACGAAAGAAACCTAAACAATCTGTTTCTCAGTGACTGCCAGCAACAACTCACAATTGGTCGGAAAAATACAAATTTTACTCTGGCAACTGGGTGTTACCAGAGGTCGCTAATCAACGATGTGGCTGGGGCCTAACTCAGCAGGAGGAACAGAAAAATTCCAACATAGAAGAAGAAGAGGAGTAGTTTTAGATGCCTGACTTTTTCTCAGTTGTACTGATTTGTCTCACTTTAAAACATAGGACTGACTCTCTTGATAACTAATAACGCTGTTATAAAAGATTTTAATGATCTGGCACATGACTAAGGGGCATAGCTTATTGCTATGCTTGGTTTCCAATTTTGTTCAATTGCTTCCCCCCCAGTCTTCCTCTCAGTCTTGTTTCCTCTCATCAGTGTCTGGAGCTGCATTCCCATAGGACTACCCAGACCTTTGTTGCACTCAATCCCGCTCTGGGAAACAGGCATCACATTTGAATGCAAACATACTGCCCCTGAAAACAAACCTCACTCTTTTAGTACCGGCACCCTTGTCCTGTCTCATCCTGGTCATTTTGTCAGAATTGACACTGGCATTGCCAAATATATGCTTGGGTCAGACTCAGCACAACTTGTTTTGACAAGAAGCCAAAGGCAAGCGAATATGAACGGTCGGCGGCAATAGGCCTTATCATCACTGATGTAACTTTCTGAAAGAGGCTTCCTCAGCTCATTGCACTCAGGGATGAATGGAAATAAACAGAGGATTAGATCTTAAGCTACGCTACAAAACAGCAAGAAGTAGAAAAAAAGAGAAGAAAGCAAAGGAGAGAGGTTGGAAATACACATTTCTTTGCTCAGTGTTTCCCTGGTTGTTATCATAGTCAGTCGGTGTAATGAAAGAGAAAGGAACACATTGAGGAAGATGGCAAGAAGTCTTGTCTGTATTAAAAAATGGGTGTATTCGCCTTGTGGTTAATGTCAAGTGTGGCTAAGGTACCTGGGTCTCCAAGGGGTTGCCGAGTGAGAGCACTGTTGCTGTGATTAAAATGGTGGAGAACAGCCAGAGGGTGATGGCTGGCACAGATTCTCCTCTGTCTCCTCCCCCCTATTTCACCCTCCATCCCGCTCCTCTCAGTGCCAGCTGTCAGTTATGTCAGTCAGAGTGCTAATGATGCTTCCTTACAGAGCTCAGGGCACAGTCATACATCTGTCACGCCCAGATATCTCTCTCTAAGCGGTCCAAAAATGGCCTAGTTTGTATTCTTTGGTTTTACGTAGACTGGCAACTCATGATCCATAAACATGTTTTAATATATAACCATTGCCTCTTTGGCAAGCTGTGGTCGTAAATACCACTTTTACACAAATAGTCCACGTCAGACACAAGACCACCTCAGAACTGTAAGTACCCAACTTTTATTGACCAGTTCCAGCCACAATACTGACACAATTGAATCCTGGGCTGTCGCGATCCAAATGGGACCCAGATCGGCTATTTTAGTTTAATGTCGCTGCTTTCAGTTCATTAAAAGTGGTTGCTGCCATCTGGCTATTATTTTTCTGTTCAAGGATATCATCAGCCCTGTCAAATGTGCAAATACCGTGGTGTTAGTAGTTGAAGTATCTCATGAACAAAGCAGGTCAAAGTGTTAAGATCTTGAAAACAGAGGGGAAAAAATCACACCTTGACTGCAAGGTTTCACACAGATCTTCCAACAGCTTTCATATCCCCATTTCGTGCTCAATTTACACTTTGTATGTCTCTTCCAGGGCACAGGGGTCTGATATTGAAAATGACACCTTTAAAGGGGTCTGCAAATGGAACAAAAAGCTTCTGGGCGAAGCTTAATAACATTTACATTAATCTTTTTAATAGTGCACCATCCCTCTCCAGGGAGCCAACAAGTATATTTAATCAAAGGAGAGAGGCCTATATAGTGTGAAACTTTGATAAACAAATGGTTAATAAATGTAGTACGTCAGTATTTTAATTATATTATTTTTTATTTTCTTAGAAAAAAACAATATTGTATTCATAGATGAACAGTGATTAGTGTATAATTATGTCTCATAAGCGTAGAATTAATTCAGTAAAAAAAAGGATAGCAGTGGATGCTGCTTTGTGTGGGTTGGTTTTTTTTTTTTATATAGTGGCCAAGATGGACATTACCATTCCCCTTACTTGTGTTTTATTCCCTTTTTATTTTCCTTTTATACCTTTTGAAATCAAAAAAATTATTTATGTGTCTAGAAACTGGCCACATAGATAATATGCCAAAGGCAAAAGAAAAGAGCAATTGCAGGCATTTGTATGGCATGGAGGCAAACTTTAATTAGAATCTATAGTCAAGATATAATATGAAGGATTACGCCTGTGTTTTATCTCCTACACCAAAGAAGCGACAACATAAAGAACAGATTCAACATGACCAGCACCTGGTTATCCTCTTCCTCCTCACCTAGAGACACATCTCCTGAACTAAAGTCAAAGCTCTAACACACAACAGCATGCATAAATGAGCGTATGTATTCCCAACATTGTCGCAGTTATTTATCGTCAGATAATTAAACGTGTATTCTAAAAAACCCAACTTGCCTCCAATAAATACATTACATTCTTTCATCATATGTGAGTTTATTCATTGAGCATTGAGTCCAACATTTCAAAGAAGTTTCACTATCACTGGCTAATGCCAGCTAACAGCAGCTAATGGAGGCTAACAGTAGCTAACGGAGGCTAACAACAGCTAACGGAGGCTAACAGCAGCATTCACCTACAGAAACATTCAGGACATCCTCAACAATTCGCCTCAGTATCATCAGAGAGAAACTTCACTGACTCACTGACTCTTATCAGACTCCTTTCACAAAGTTTGAAAGCCTCCTCTAGAGTAAATAGATGTGTACAATGGCAAACTAACAACCTACACTCACTACTGAAGAACAGTAGCCAGAATGGTTTGTCCTACAGCAGCCACCGTAGCTAGAATTATGTACTTGAATTAGGATGGGTAGGAAAACAGGACCCAGTTGATTGCAATCTGCAATCCACTGACATCTCATCAAGCTCATTCTCAGCGAATTAAAATTGATTATTTGTTACTTTATGTTATTTTTGCTAATTCCTTTATCCGTGTTGGGGGTTTTTTGTTTGTTTGTTTGTTTGCTTTTTTTAGATTTTGTTGTTGTTGTTTTTACAATAGAAGCCCCACTGTTCTGCATTTTTCCCCATCCACACCTGTGTTTGGACAGAGTGGCAGATGGCAAGAAACTCCACAAAGGGGGAGAAACCAGGGCTGATGCTAACAGCTTGAACTGGTCCAGCTTGTGACCACCGTGATCCTCCACCACATCAAACTTTGCTCAAGGAGACATTCGAGGGGAAAGTTCCCCACCTCAAAAGAAATTCTGAGTCAGACATAAATTTGCTGTATTTTTTGTGGCCATAGGATCACTGAGCAATTTCTACCTCACATTTCCATGTCCCCTCATCACCCCCTCCCTACAGCCTTTGTAGCCTTTTCAAAATTTTGTTTAGAAACTGTCATGGTCCGTGGGTCTGGGTCTCAGGGTTTTGAGTTTTTGTGGATGTTTAAGTTACTCTAGCTTTGTATCTTTGTATTCTGTATTGTTGTTCTTAGGGTTTATAGGTCGTTATTTCCTATTACCTCATTTGACTTCCTTTTGGTGTTTTTCTGATACCTTTAGTTTTGTCCTCCATGTGTTTCCTACTTCTCAGTTTCCCTCCTCCTGGCCTGCCACTGTGTTTTCTTGTATGCTTTCTTAGCTGCATGTGAGTAATAATCCTTCCACACTGCTGAACTATGCTTTATTTGCCTTTATAGGTTGGTAATGTGTAATAATCACAGTAAAATGTCGCACAGCTATCTTATGAATTTAAGTTTAACTGGATGCTTCTTCCTTGTCGTTGGCTTGTTTAGTGTGTTCTTGTAGACGTTTGACAGGCGTGATGTCTGCCAGAAATGCAGCTGCTGTTAAAAAGTATTTCTGAAGAACAGTTGACAAGATACGAGAAGAAAAGGTAGACAGATGGGAGCTTGGTGGGTAGAGCAGGTCGTCTACCAGTCAGAAGGAAGGTGGTTTGATTTAGCCGGCTACTACAATCGTCAAAATTTCCTTAGGCAAGATACTGAGCCCTGAGTTGCCCCTAATGCATTCAAGTCAGTGTAAAAGTGTTTGTGTTTGTTTGTGTGTGTGTGACTCGGTGAATGAGACTTGTTAAGCCCTTTTTTTCAGGAACCAGAAGCGGATCAGCTGTGGTGTCTCTTTGCTTATATCAGATCTGAACCCACCCAGAAGATAGTTGTACTTCTGTACAAGATACTACTGACAAGATCTTTAAGGTCTCTGGAGTCTTCAACGGAGCAGGCAGAGTCTAAGTTGGCTTTGTCTTTCTGTACCTGCCTCCTTTCACACTGACACTCACCTTTCTTCTGAAAGAAGGGGCTACAAAGAGAGCTTTTGAGATTTGGGCTTTCCAAGTGGTTTTTTTCCCTATTTTTAACATTATGCCCCTCAGGATTAGAAAGTAGTGTTCTCCCACAAGCTTACAGATTTACCACATTTCTTCAAACATGCACGTTCCCCTTTTTCTTCTTTTTTCTTCTTGTTCTTTTGGTTTATGTTTGTTGGTTTGTTTTAATCAACTCACTCCTTTAAAAAGCAACAAGAATTAGCAGTTGAATTCGCCTTGACTAAATTATTAATCGACCGTGCCATCTGTCAGTACAGTGTTGGTCTCCTGGGCTTGCCATGTGAGACTCTTGTTATGGTTCCAGAGGTCAAAGGGCAAAACCCATTTTAAATTGCATTTCCCTCAACCCTAACTCCATGAATTTTGTTTGCATATATAAGTTTATGAGCCCTGTCCCTCGTGCAGATGCCATTAGAGTCGAATCAGGGCAATCAAAGGCTTTGGTGCTGCTGGGAATGATGAATGGCTGCCATGTGCTTAGCTCCATGTGGTAATCACCTTAGGTAAGGGCTTTTTGCCCTGCTGGCAGGGGAACAGAAAGGGTTAAGTGGTTGTGGCGACTCACTGCTGAAACCTCATGCTCTTCCATCGCCTCAGGCAGCAGATCTTCAGCTTATTCCCCAACATCTCCAAATGCCTACACGGATGAAGTCTTGAGCTAAGGCAGGCAAACATTGGGGAAATAGAGATGAGGCTTAATTTCCTTCATACCAGTAGTGGGACTGGGAAGGAGGTGAGAGGATAAGCTAACTGGCTACTTGCCTCCACTCCACTTGCCTGCTGTCCTGGGGCAGGCAGAGCCAGCTCATGGAGCGGGCCCTGTCTGCCTGTCATCCTGCGTCAACATCAGCTCTGCCCCTCGGTCCTCTCCACTTCTCTGCTATGTGACTCGGCACTCACGGAGGTCACATGAGTTCAGATTTAGTATATGAATAACCTCGACCCAGGGAGGTGTCAGAGGTGTCTTATTCAGACCTCCAAGTAAAACCCACAAACTCCCCCAGATCTTGCTGCAGTTCACTGACAAGTCGTGTTGTGTAGAGGGAGAGGAGAATAAACACATAAAAGAGATACTGTTACATGCTGTCATCATCACGCCTGCTTTTATAAGGTTCATAGTCTCTGATGTGCTCAGGCTGTAGCATTCAATAGCTGCTAAGATCAGTGGCTTCGTGCCACTTGTGCTGGCCCATTTGATGTTGCGAAATAAGGAAAGCGGGGGGGAAATCACCACCTCGCGTTTTCTCTTCTCTCCGTGATGACCGTTTGCACCGGAGATGTTTTCCGTGTGTTCACGCTAGACTTTCACTTTGATTTTAAAGCACCTTGAAGGAATTGCCTTGACGGGGCAGGAAATGTTGCTTTACATTGCACCTTACAAAGATGAGGAAGTGAGAAGAGAGCCTGCGAGGCATGAGTGAGTGGTTTGTGCGTGTCAAAGGTCAATCGGCTTTAAGATTCAAGTTTCATCGCGATAAAGGTCAGCAGCTGTGAGAATGTGTCAAAAACCAGGTGACTGGCCTCATTTTAATCTGCTGTTTTCAAGATTGAAATTAGACTATTTGTGCATTTTGGTAATGTTTCCTATTACTTTCAGTTTCCTGTTTTTTAAAATTAGCCACCTATAAATACTCCTGCCCTTCAAAAACAAGAAGAAAAAACCCCACTTGGGTTTGCCAGGATTGGGTTAGATGAAAAATCAGTCACTCAGCAACACAACAAGCACAAGGTTCTGCATCTAGTCTATTCAGACTGACACAGCATCTATAAATAGTCACGCAAAGCACACAATCTCTCGCTCTTTCTCTTTCTCTCACACTCTGTGTCCCGTTTCCTCGTGTGGCCAGCCATGGGCTCGGTCCCTGCAAAATTCAATTTGCAGTCTAATTCCATATCAAAAACATGGTCAAAGCTCAGTGTTTGGTAAGCGTGACACAAACAAGCAAGGACACAGTCTCAGCATGGCTCCTCCCGCAACCTCATTATAGCTGTGCCCTCAAGTAACAGATTTGTCCTTAATTGGTGAGTTGTCCTAATTGACTTTAGCTAATTTAGGGATTTGATTATTTTTACCCTTTTCCTAATAGAACCATAACTTCCATGTGTTTTTCCTGGCTGGCTGGCTTGTGAGTAATTGGAGTGCTGCGAGTTGTGCGTGTCTGAGTGGAAGCTGGAGGTTTTGCACCATCGCATTCAGTTATGTACAGCATCCATATAGAAAATGAATCCAATAAGTGAGATGTGGAGGAAAAGAACAATGGAAATACCCGAGCAGGAGAGTCCATTTCTCAGGTTGATGGAGTGTAGCACCTTGGGGTGCTAGTCCATCTAGAGGTGTATTGGGTTTTTGGACTGTTTATGTTGGTTCCAGTGCAATATTAACATAGTTAGGAGGCTCTGGGGCACTTGGGAGTGATAGTAAAAGTGAAGGCATTTAAGTAGAAATGCTTGTGTTTTTAACAATTCTAATAAGCGAGAATAAATAATAGATACATAAATGAGCAATCCGGTCGTTAAGTGATGACGTGACAAATCCTACTTCCGGGCCTAAAGTAGTCTGCGTTTAATATGGCTTTTGCGTTGTTAACATGTTTAATGTTTTGTATTTTCTTCTATTTAATCTCAAAAAGCTCCTAAAACAGTCAGTGATCACTGTTGACCTCCCTCGGCTTTTATTACAGCTAATCATTTATTTAAGCTCAGTTTTTAAAACCTTGGGATGTAACTACAGCCCAGCCCATGCAGCAGTATATGAATGACTAACCTCGTATTGTAAATGGATTATCTCAGTTGTTCTCCTGGCTGAAGTTTGGTCCTTTTACAGCATCCTGCCATGCGATTACATTTGTTCCTGACCACCGAGAACACTCACGTTAACTTTTATCGAGTGGAAAAAAAGTTAGCTTGTTTATATTGTGCTAACATAGCTGTGTCGCTAGCGGTCACGTAGCACATCATTATATACCAGCTAGCCAAACTTCAGTAACCCTACAAACGTCACTGCTGTTTATTTTTCTGTCTTCATTTATGTTGGAAGTGATAACAGAGCTGTACGTTTTAATTTGTTTCCAAAACCCCGCAGTCAGGACATGCTATATTGTATTTAGCTAACTTCCTGCTAACTTCTAACTCCGTTAAATGTCATAAAATCCCTTTTCATGGATGCCTGGATGTTAAACTCAATTGTTACACCTGGTAGAGCAGAACGCTGATCATTTTATTAAAGATGAAAGACTTTAGACAGTTTTTCAACTCTCAGTAATGCCGTAGTGATCGTTTGATATATGGACCTGCAGTGGAGTTTAGGCCCAGACACGGCTAGTGACGTCAGACTTAACGACCGGATAGAGGTGTAGCTGTTCATCTTTGACACACAGTTTTTGGTTTAAAGAATAACTAACATTATTATTATTATTTATTGTTTTTTGTATGTATGTATGCTAGCAGGATTAGTGTAGTTAGCAGACACTGTGATTTCAGTCAGGTCTCATAGCAAAATGTGCAACAGTTACACTGACTTTATGTAAGCATGGGTTTTTTTGACAGCACCACTTATGTTCTCATGACTGTCGCTATGGCAACCAAGAAAACAGAGCTTTAAAAAGGTGGCAGCCTTATATTTTGACCCAAACCTTGATGTCTTTTGCAAGACAAAACAGGCGGTCTTGCTGCGTAAACATAATCAAACAACAAATGAGCGTGACGACAAACTCTCCAAAGACACAAAAAGAAAGAGTCAAAATGTGTTTGTGATGAGCTAACTCTTGAAAGTATCTACAGTTAAATATGGACCACGTTAAAAAACACGTTACCATGTTCTTGCCCCCCCCCCCCCCCCCCCCCACACACACACACACACACACACAACATTTCTTCTCCAATACAGTCCAATCCTTCACATGTTTTGGTGTCTGTCTTCCTCAGATTACGTTTACCTCACGTTATTATCTCCCCAAAATCACTTCTGGTTTTGTTTTTTCTAATTCTGTTCTGATTTGTGCGCTTTTGCACATGCGTTTTTCTGTTTCCCAGTGTTTTCATCAGTTACAGTGTGTTTCACCTCTCAGGGCCACTGTAGATTCAGGCAACTGGTGTGAGGACCAAAATTCATTGTGCCAGTACAAATCCCTCCAGATGCAGGTTTCAGATTTTGCCCTTTGATCCTTAAAAACTCGATTCTCCATAAAACTACAGGTTTGAGACCGATGTGAGGCATAAATCAATCAAAATGCTTATCTCACACAACGCATTTTTAACATCCACCCTGCACTGATGTAATTGTTGACTTCTCCGTTGTAAATGGTCTCCAAACGGCGCTGACGCTGATCTTACACACAGATCGGACAATCCAGAGACAATTCCAATAAAGTTTATTCAGGCAAAGTGGCTTTCTCGCCAGTGTTGACCAAAACACGAGAGTACTGAATGTGAGTGAAAAGTGATCAGAAGACAATCAATGAAAAAATATAGTACACAACAATTTTCTTAAGACAAAAATGGAGTAGTTTGTCTTAGATCATTCTACAGGTCGAAAAGTATCCACAAAGTCCAAAGTCATCTAAAACATGTTGAAACCCAAAAAATGATGCTTCTCCAATCAACCTGTACTTCCACTGTAAGAGCTAGTTAAGCATTTTCACATATCAGCAGTGGGTCTGAGGGCAATACAGTAACTCTACATGTAGAAAATATAACCATCATAATGTAATCTAGCAGCAATATGACAAAGGTGCGGTCTGAAAATCAGCGTGTTTTCAATGCTGATGCTTTATTTTTAGCTTAGTTTGTGTGTTTGCCCAGGCGTCCTCTGTGCACGCTCACATAAGGAGGTTATTTGATGCATCATTTGACTCCTCTTCCACACAAAATTGACCCACTGAGTTACGCCTACTCCAATCAGAGACATCATCAGAGGAACGGGTGACAAAAAGATTATTAAAAATATACATATAACAATGAAAAGCAAAATTATTACTGCAAACCTGAGAAGAGGGCAGTGCTCCAAGGCGATCGTTAAACTGATCATTTCATAAGTACATTTCACCACTCTGTGCACTCTCTGTGCTGCAGTTTATTTACATGACAGCAGCACAGTACAGCTATTAATCTTTAAACTTTAATGGATACTCTGTGCATTCAGATCTGACATTATCCCATAGCCTAATGACGAAATTCAGAGATCGCTTGAGTTTGTGGTCACATCAAAGTGAAATTAAATTTATTGACTGGACCAGTTATGTTAAATAATTAATATAAAAACCAGAACTCTGAGCATACCCTGCTCTGCACCAGGTTGTGTATTTAACACTTAAGTTGCTGCATATCTCACTAACTAACAAATGTCATTGTGTAGCAGGTTGCTCTTGCAAAAGTCCAAATGCCACTTTAACTCTTAAAAAAAGGAAATGACACAAAAAATCCTGTTGAATAGGCAAAAAAGATCAATCAAAGAATCAAGAAAAAGACAATAAAGACAAGCAAAACCAAGCAAACCAATTCAAAATAACCTTCAAAACAGGAAGCAAACTGAAAGCGAGACCTGAGGACTGTGCCATAAACAGAGTTCATCATAGCCAGCCTGACAAAACAACCTAAAACCCCCAGTCAGAGATAACGGCATCACAACACTGGTTATCAACTTTCTTTCATACTCCGGGCTCTGTGCGGGTTCTCATAAAAGGAGGCGTTTGATGCGTTATTTGACTCTTCTTCTGCACAAAATGGATCAATTGAAGTGCTGTCTACATCAGTCAAAGATATTATCAGTAGAGCTCTATAAAGACTATAAGAAATATAATGGCAAAAGCTAACACTGGTGCTGCAAATAAGTCACACCAACGAGAATTCTCGTGCATTCATATATTTGTTTTCCCTCTCAGCACGCCGGTTTATTTCAAGCACATCCTGGCGCTTTAGAGCTCTAAACCTTTCAAATGGATACATTTAAAGATCAGTACATTCATATCTGACACTTCCCCATAGTCTAATGATGGAAATGTGAAAATCACTTCGTTTTCTGGCAAGATCAAAGTGAAATTTCTGCTGATATAATATTCTGTATGATAAATATCCCGCAAATAGACTGATCAATTTTCTAGTGTGTGTGTGTTCTGTTGGCTACAGTTCCAGAAGTGTAAAACAGTCTTGGCAGAAGATTAAAATCTAGCATAAAACCCTTTGTTTTCTGCATAAGCAGCTGGATGCGTGTCAATTCCTGTGACTACGCGGCGCATTTGCATTTTGCGCTGCTGTAACTTTGCTGCACGGCTTCCTTCTGGTGTCAGTGAGATCCGACTCCACGGGTTGCATATATAAAATGTAACTCTACATCAGAATATATTCAGAATATCTGAATTTTTCTCACAGCGTACTGAACATTAAAAAAAGAAATGGTGACAAAATCACATCCAGCTGATTTCAAAGCAAAACTCTGAACATAACCTTGTCCGGAGCAGAATGTAGTCATCGTGAAGTCAGGTCCATAATTCTGGACAATGACAGAGGATTCTTTTTATAGACACACCCCCTTTTTCAGATGCTCAAACATAATTGGATAATCTGCTGACAAGCAACATTATGGCTAGCTGAGGCTCATTCTCTTGTTATTTCATGATAAATTAAACAGATAAACGATCTCAAGCTGATTCCAATTGTTGAACTTACATTTGGTAGCTGTTCACTGGAACTCTCATTATGAGCATCAACGAGATGTTGATGTGAGGGAGGCCAAAATACCAAAATGAGACAAGAACAGGCCAAAAGAAAAAGGGTGGAAATTCTTTGCAGAATAAAAATTCAAGACACAATAATAAAAAAACACAAAGAAAGTGAAAAAAAAGAGGCTGACAGACATACTGGACAATAACTCGTGGAAGCAGCAGCTTGTTTTTGTCCGACAATAAGTCACAAATACTTCAATTCACTGTCACGCGTGGCAAAGAAAAGCACCAAATATTGTTTTCTAAGAATTATTGTACGGTTGTATACCCAGCAAATCGTTTCATTTCTGCTTTTTGTTCACCCTTTTTTTCTTTTATCATCGTCGTTTTTTGAAAATGACACAGGAGCCGTCACTTACAATACTTTGTTGCATTTGTTGCAGTAAGAATTATTAAATCATATATTCCCACATCCTCCAGCAAAGTCCTGGATTTTTTTTTTTCTGCAGACAGTTTAAACAATGAAAAAAAAAGTTGTTTGTTTTGAAACGTTTAAATGCAGATTTCTACGAACAAACATTTCCTCTTGTGCTTAAAACAAGCCTCGAGCAAGGCTGCTGCTGTTGTTCTTTTCAACTAACCTTTTTCTGTGTGTATGTTAATCACAATGTTTAACCAAACCTAGAAAATACACAGTGGAATCTCTCTGATGCAGTGGGGAAAGTTTAGCTGTAGGAAGCATCGCATATAGACACCTGTGTCTCTGTTATAATGAATTTTTCATGCAAGATTTTTCTTTCATTCCCACCTTCCTTGGTTGGACTCACTGTATGTGAATTATAATGAAAGCTAAATACAGTACCAACAGTAAACAATCAGCTGCAGCAGCATGCATGCACACAGCCCTCAAAAGGAGGGTACGATGAGAGAAATCTTCATGCTAAAGTCTTTCTGTCTAATGTCTCTGCATCTTTGTGTGCCCCTTCTTTTTTTTCCTTTTTTTTTTTTTTTTGATGATTATGTGCGAGCATTACAGCGTACAGAATGTGTGTGCATGTGTGCAAAAGTTAATGATGGTGAGGAGAGGAGGTTGAAATGTGTCAGGGATGAAAGTGCTGCATCTCTCCTTGGGGCTGTCAGGCTGTTACCAGGTGTCACTTCAACTCCTCTCGCCCACCTGCTTTCCAGCCTTCGCCAGGCCGCTGCCACACACACACACACACACACACACACACACACACACACACACACACACACACACACACACAAGCTGCAGACAAGAGCGAACTGACAATAAAGACAAAGTTAAGCAGCAAAAGAGAGTAAGAGAAGAAGGAAAAGAGACATAGTTGAAAAATGATCACAGACAGATAATTAACGTAATTTTTTTTCAATAACAACCAACATTTAAATGCTAAAAACACTTCCAGTAGAGTGATTCATCAGCGCGAAGAGAATCTCACGACACCGGATAAACTTGTGCAGAATGAAGGCCCGGCTGACACGAACAGAAAATGGCGATATGAGCTGACATGTATAGCTACTCTCTCACTGCAAAAGTCCTCATGTTTGCAGGGTATTTATACAAAACAGGTCATGCATATGTATTACGCACTCCTCTGCATGCATCTCACTCTGAATACAAGACATCTCATATTTGGGAGTATTCGTGCTAGCTTTAGAAGATCGTTCTCCTTAACTTAGAAAAGATGAGCTCCGCGGGTCCTCGGTGTCTCCAGACTGAGAGCGAATCCTTACATTCCCGTGAGTAAGGCTCTGCTGTTTAATGGATTCTGCCAGGCACCTTTTGGGACTGAACTCTGTAACCCCAACTAAGGAAGGGAGACCTTGCTTAAGAAAAAAACCTTTACTCCCTTTTCTGATCGTGAGATTACCATTAATTATCCAGTTTCCCCTAAACGAATTGTTGAATTCTTGTTTCTTCTATTTGACAGTCCTTTCTTGTTCATAATATTACATTTTTAGAATTATAAGGTCACTTAATTTACTGTATTTCCCTATCGCTGAATTTTACCTTCACAGCTATCCTGGAAGTACCATTGTGTGATTTTGCTACCTGTTACCATGGGTAGCTGGCATGCACGGCTGCTCATGTGGCCTTGAAAACGGGCTGCTTGTGGTGAGGGTATCTTTTAACATCCAACACAAATGGAAAAATAAAACAGTTAATAATGTCACCGTCACAAATCCATGAGTGTGCCCTTTAATACTACAATCCACTGTTTTTCTTTGTTTTTATGTGGGCCTGAACTTCTTTTCATATGTTTATTTAGCTTATTTAAGTGTGACTAGTAACAGATTTTTTATATTTTCTTTAAAATAAACAGCGTGTCTCTATTAATGAATATACAGTATTCCTATGGGAAATGCAACGATGGCTAGATAATACTTTTTTTTAACCATAACATGCCATTTATCCCGTTCTTTTCACCTTTCTCATGATCTTATATCATCCAAAATACTTGGGACTCTTATGGTTAAGACATGATTAATCCCCAGGTGTACTCTTTCCTACTGCAAGTCCTTTCGGCAGAGAGTATTTCAAGCTCTAGACTTCAATTTGCCACATTAAGTATTAGTTTCCCACAAGTTTTCCCAAACCAAACACAGTAATGTGTGATCTCAGCTTTTCCAATTTACTTCGATTGTTCTGTTGAGTACTTTGAAATCTTAAAAAAAATTCACATAATGTCGCAAATATGTGTTTTACTTTACAACATTCATATAAGGTGTTATATTTCCTCCATGACCTCACATATTCCACACATTTTGCTCCTGGGAAGAATTTTCCTTCCTTTCGCTCCATGTGTTTAGGATCCCGGGACAGTTCTCCTTCTTGTACAATCATCTCCATTAGACTCATCTCTATGGTTAAACTAATCAAACTGACCCTGATGCTATATGGACAAATGCGTTGTGAAAGCCATTACAAAAACACATCTCTAGACTCCTTGTTATTCCAAACTGTGTATACAGAGACGTGATTGCTTCGTATTTTGCTTCTTTTTTTTTTCTCCACTGACTCTGACCCAGTGGGACATGGACATATGACGTGTAGAGATGGATCCTTCGGGTCCTGTGGGCTGTTGAGCACTTCCATGGACAGATGACAGATTGGGGTCTGGGGAATTTGATGGCTCATTCGGTGCCGTAGGCTCTTTATCGTGTTCTTCAGACTGGTATGGTAGGGCTCACTGTCCTGCTGGGTGAGGTTTATAAAGTGTGCAACAATGTTAAGGTGGGTGTTCGGTGTCCAAACCTTTGGACCACTTCCTAGAATAACAGTGCTTTTAAAGGAAGAATCAACATTACTCAGTCCATCTGCACATTCAAATAAATTCTCATTTTCTGTGAATGAGGTTGGACATATCCTGAGCCTGAGAAGGTTTGACAATAAAGGCCCTTCAACCACAAGAAAGGATGACGCTCAACATACTGCTGAGATGATTGTGAGTTAGGGCAGATTTAGAGGAATTACAAACAATAACCTGTTTGTTTGTTCATGTTACACGATGATTGATAGGCAGGAGATGCTCCCATGTCTATCACTGCACAGTCCCTTTTATTCTCAGACTGAGTCTGTTCACCGTTAAATCTGGAGGAGCTGAGTTTATATAACCCGTATCAGCCAAATAAAATGCAAATAGATGCTGAGCCTTTGGTTCCACACCATCTTAAATACTTTTGCCTGCAAATATGTGAGAGAGACCACAGTGTAACTGCAGAATAGAAAGAGGCTGAGACAGGCAAGAATTTAAAATTGAGAGGGAAGATAATGATGTCAAGACTTTATTTACATTTG
The DNA here is from genome assembly GCF_056152115.1 of Neolamprologus brichardi. Lineage (NCBI taxonomy): Eukaryota > Metazoa > Chordata > Actinopteri > Cichliformes > Cichlidae > Neolamprologus > Neolamprologus brichardi. Next base: position 42,932,631 of record NC_142106.1, on the reverse strand, counting down.
GGACTCCATGCTATTAGTAACTAACATTTTAGTTGTCTGAAATATATCTAATGTTTGCTGTAAACAGAATCAATAGTATGGATGTTAAAACATAATGACTGTGTAATTAGATTTTTAGTCAATATTTTTTATTTCCTGGAAAAGCTTCCTTGATTCCAACTAATATGATGTTTAAGTCAATGGTAGAGGTCTCGAGGAGAAACGCGAGAACTTTAAGAGGATCTCTCAACCCTCGTATGTCAATCTCTTTCCTATTTATAGAGGCTCAGTAGTCTGCTCTTCAGTTTGGAGCTGTCTCTCTTAGCCTCTCGTTGTCTCCGTCTAACTATCTCTCATGGCTTCTGTGACTGTCTCTCTCATGCTCTCTCTCCAAAATCTGTATCCTTGTTAACACAAGGGGTTTTGCGTAGGAGGGCAGAGATTCCGTCCATCAGGTTTCTTTTTTTTCCCTGTCGTCTTCTCCTCCTCATCCTCCTCCTCCTCCTCCTTCCAAACAGACTCACAAACAAGTAAACGCTCAAAACAGCAGCGCTTTCCCAACAGTCTTGCCTCCTAATCGTTCTGTCGACAAAACAGCGAAGGGCAGACGTACGCAATAAGAGAAAGGGAGAGAAGAAAAGAGATGCCTCTCACAGATATTTGCAGAACTGTTGAGTTTCAGCTGCTGACAGCCCTTTATCATTACCTTTCATTCTTCCATGTTGCCAAAGGAGCATTTTATATTCTGAGCCAGGCTCCGTGTGGGGGGACTAAATCAATTCCAAATTATTGCACCTCTCAATAACTGATGGCCGTGTCTGGGCGGAGGAGAAATGATTAATGATGATACTATGGACAATGTGAGTAAGACACACTCTGAGACATTATCGGCTGCATGCCGAAAGACACACACACACACACACACACAGGGTTCCTCAGTGTGTGTGTCTGTAGTAACTGGCGGTGATTACTGAGGGAAAAGAGACATCACCGCTCCCTTTTGTGATGAGAAGTAGAGACTTCAGAATGTGTGTGGCAGAATACAATAGGCAGGTGAAATCATAGGTTAGCTCACATGATGATACCATTGAGACACATTATGTAACCTGCAACACCAATCCACCAATCACACGACTAGTGATTCAGCGCCATATGCCGATGAGTATAATACATCAGTCGGGCTCAATATGTGTAAATGAAGAGGAAAACATACCCTTTAAGGAGCTTTTAAAAATGCCCACAAAGCCATCAACCATACATCAAATGTGACATAATCATATGCTAATCCGATTAGTTGATGGATAACATGTCAAAGTAATTTTTCAGAAGCAGTTTTATGGTGTTTTCTTTTTTTCTTTTATTTTTTGGTGTACTGTGCAGCAAGCCAAAGATTGTGTCAATTGTGAGGATTTGCTGTTTTTCTGTTTCTCTTTCCACAATTTGAGAAAACAAGTAATTTGAAAAATAGACACAGTGATGTGTATGAAATTGTGATTGGCTTTTTTTGCTATTTTCTGACACTGAATACACCAATAGTCTAGCTCTGATTGATCTCGAGGAAATTCCCAGACAGGGTACTTTTATTGATTGTTTCTCCTATCCTTTTCCGATAACATGGAGGGGAAAAGAGTCTATGGATATACTAGCAGCTCTCTGAAGATCTAGCTAGGCTACATGTAAACTCGATGTAGGTACAGAATGCTGAAGTTAGTCACTGGATAAACAAATCTCAACCCAAACACAGATAGTAGATTTAAACTCATTGGACACTTTCATTATTTAAGCCTTGCTTGTACCAGGTTGCACCTACTCTTTGTGGCACAGTGCTGGAAACATTCCTCTGAGAGTTTGACATGGTGACATCACAAAGTTGTTGCAGATGTGTCAGCTGGACATCCGTGATGTGAGATCTCAAAGTTGCTCTACTGAATTGAGAGTTGGTAACTATGGAGGCCATTTGAATATAGCACAGTACACTCCAGAAAAAAAATCATCACATATTTGTTACATAGTGTCATGGCTGAGCAGCCGCTGTGTTGTGATGTGGACACAAAGGCAGAGCGCACGTGAGGCAAAACTGAAGCATAACAAAAAGCGGGCCGTTTATTTAGGCTGATGGCAAAAAACTAAACAAAACAAAGGCAAAGACCAAATGATCACCTGGGAACAGCTAGAACTAGACATGAAACTATGACTCGAACATGAACAGGAGCATGCAAAAACGAAGAAAACAAGAGCATGAAAAACAGACACTTGAGGAGACATGAGGACCGGAGGCGAGATAAACAGATGGCCCAGCAATGAACAAAAGGAGACAGTGGACTTAAACACACAGAAGGGTGATGAGGGAAGTGGAAACAATTGGCGAACACAGCTGACACAAATGAACACGACACCACAAGGGAAGCAAAACTAAACACACTGAACATGGAACACGAGTTTGGAAAAATAAAACAGGAAACATAATGAGACGTAGACAGTGACAACACGAGCTAGAAATTAGGATGAGATGCCACAGGAAATGACACCTAAACAAGGAAGCATGGGTGATAAAATTAACTAGACTAAAACCTGACTAAGACATACTAATAATAACTACTAGAACTCAACACGTCTCCACTACGCCATAAGAAAACCAGAATACAAAACAAACTCTCTGACCCATAGTGCATTATCGTGCTAGAAGCAGCAATGAAAAGCTGAGTATAGTGGTCATAAAGGTTCTAGCTAATCAAAGTGGCACCTGCTGTGGTCTTCTGCTGCTGCAGGCCATCAGCTTCAAGGTTCAATGAGTGGTTATTTGCTACAGTACAGTTGCCTTCCGGTCAGCTCAAAGCTGTCAGGCCATTTTAATCTGACCTCTGCCATCAACAAGGCTTTTTTTTTTTTAATATTTGCTTTTTGCTGCTCAGTTGATATCTTTTCACTTTTCTCTGGAAAACCTACAGATAGCTGTGTGGTAAATCCTAGCAGATCAGATCAGCACACTTGCATGTACATTAAATCAGTTTTTGTCTTCTTTTGGTTCGTTTGAACTTTAGCAGGTTGTCTTGCACTGCATGCCTAAATATGTCCATGTGCCTGACTAATCACAACCCAATCTAACATCGTAATCTGGGAGTGTGAGTGTATTTGGCCTGAGGTACTGAGGTACACTGAGGTACTTTTGCCACTTACAGGGCAGTTAAGGCACTGGGAAGTGGGCCAGACATCAGGCCTAAAGTCAGCTAGCTGGACTGAACATGGGTTAGGGCAGGTTTTATATGGGCAAAATGTGATCCAAACAGACATGGCCTGCACAAAGTGGCTGAGGTAAGGCAACCCGACTCACCCTGAGACAACAGCCTCAGTTAAGGTCTAATTAAGGGCCACAGAAAAATCCAGATATAAGTCACATTCAGGCTAATCCTTTGACTGGATACTTACATCATCATGATTTGCCAATCATATGGTAGGCAAACCCTATAGCATACCCTGGTATATTTATTCTTTTTGACTACTTTAAAATGAACACATTGGTTAGATAAGACTTCCAACTAGACTTTGTGACCAAAAACACATCTGGAGAGTGTTATCAAGGTTCAACTGGTCAGTATAGTCAGTTTTTTCATAAACTTCTGTATGATTAGAGAGAGAAATCCCCACCAGATTTCAGGCACTCCCACAATGGTTTTAGTTGTCAAACATAGAAGTTTTAACTCTTTTCCTCTTGACATGATGGGGAGGAACAATTGAGCTCTTGGTGACTCTGAACGCCAGCCTGAGAGCACTGCAAGAGGTTTACACAGCGTCACAGTGCTGTGATGTGAGAAGTTCAGATATTCAGTCACAGTTTGTCTATATAGCACAACTGCTTTAAAAAGGTATGAATGCATTAAGCTTTTTCTATGAAAATAAAACAATAAACCAAAGTGTGGATGGTGCTGTGAAAGGCACCCTTCTTATGGATTTAGTTAAAACAGGGACAGCAACAGCAATCGCCCTGAGAGTAGTGTGCTGTAGGAAAAAGTTGGGTTTTTGAGGCTGCAGATACACATGTCTTGAAATTCTTGGCTGTGTGTGCATTAGGACACTAGGTTAAAAAACATTTTGTAGCCAATGTTGGACTAATTGAAATTAAATGATGGCTGACCGAATCTGCAGGCTGCATCTGTGAATCACTGGTGTATTTCTTGATGCAGCAAGTTTTGTAGTGCTTTGCTGTTGCTAGCTATTCGGCAAAAAGAGTAGCCTTTATTTTTCCATAAAATATATGTAACTAATTCTAGCATCAGCACTACTTCACTGGAAAAGACTCTTCTTTTATACACACATAATGATCTATGCTCAGTGTAATGTTACAGCAAGTACGCATATTTATATAATGCCTTTCTAGTCTTACAGACCACTCAAAGGGCTTTAGACTATAAGTCGCATTACAACCAATCATTCATACTTAGTGTATAGAGTCACCACTTGATTCTCTACACTTCTAACACTTTATCGACTTCACAGCTGATTTAAAATCATCAGTGTGTCTTTGGACTGTAGGAGAAAGCCAGAGTACCTGGAGGAAACCCACACAGGTACGGAAATAAAGGAAAGGAAAAAAACAGCTGAGCTTAAGCGCAATGGCTCAGTGGTTACCACAGCTGCCTCCCAGCAAGAGGACCCTAAGTTTGAACCCGTGCCCAAGACTTCAGCGTGGCATTTACTAGCAAAAATACACATAATGATTTTTAGTCAAAGTAGTACAGTATAGCAATTCAAGAAAATGCTAAGTTAATGCTGCTTAGCCCAGATACACCTCTAATATAATTAAACTAGGCTAGCAGATGCTATAAACTATACACTTACAGCAAAATGCTAATTTAAGCAAGTACTGCTGATTAACAGGAATGATGTTTAAAAGGCTTAGGATGGAAACATGCTAATTACTTCTAAACACTTTACAGCTAAGCTAATGAGAATGGTCTACATAAATATTAAGAGATCACAAAAGTTATTATAATTAAGCTTCCATGAATGTGAGAGTTCACGTGTGTCCATGCAGCAACTGTTCACATATTTCAGGCTGCACTAGCATACATTTATCAGAAAATATACACCAAACTATGGAAAGTCACTTAGCAATACTTCTCTTGGAGGTGTTTCCAAAATTGTCCCTTTGATTTAATCATAAGGTGATAAAATATTCTTGCTGGTAAACACTTAAAAACATTAAAAAACCACATATGTATTTTCAAGCATTCTTGTGAATGAAATGTAAACATATGAGTGGCACACAGTGGTTCTTGGCAAGAGTGGTATTGCTATTTATTAGATGGTAATCTTTCAACCCTACAATGTTTATTCACTGTTTGAATTTCATTAAGTTTACATTACTGCAGAGCAAGCAGATACAGTCACAGTGGCTTAGGAGCTAAACTCTGGAGCAGCTCTATAGTTAGCAGGTCTAAATTTATAGGAAGTATTTCAAGGTTTTTCTACTGGGAACAGTCTCGATATCAATAAACGAACGTTTTGCTAGATGCACGCAGCAGTTGTTCTTTCAATTATGATTGCAGGCTTCAAACTATTTCTGTATAAGATAAAGCTGTAAGCGTCTGAGTCTGTTTGTTGGGAACGAAGGATGGGAGAACAACCAAAATTACCTGCAATTACCACCCACAATCTCACGCATTTATCTCTGACTTCTCCCAGACCAGCGCGCAAACACACTGAACATCCATAGCGATGCTCCTAAATAACTACTTGCACTCATACATCTGGGGAAAAATGTATAAACACACTTGCTTACAAATCTAAGATCTTTGTACAAAGAGCTACTGTCACGCCCACGGCCCAAATGGCTGTTTTCTGTTGTCAGTCATTTACTCCCAAAACATACACTTACCCGCACTGACAAAGACTTCCATCTTTTATTATCTTGCCACACAACAAAGCCCAAATTCATGTGTGCTTTCTATCTCACTCATAATCTTCCTCATAGCACTCAGGCTGCACTCTGGGGAGTCATTTCAAAACAGTAAGCGCAGCCCCGTGCAAGCTTAAAGTGCACTGTGTTTGCCGGCGCGTGCACATACACAAACTGTTACGGACCCGCGCGTGCTCCCTGATGCGTCGTCCCTGATGCACTTGATAGCTGGTGATAGTAGCCATTGTGAGACGCAATGTTCCCCATCTCTGTGTTGTGCTGTTATTACATTAGCAGCTCTGATTTTATCCCCTTCTTCCTTTCTTCAGCTCTGCACCTCTCTGCCTCGTATCTCTCTATTTCTTCCTCTATCGAGCCTCCCTCCCCCCGTCCTTCCCTCCTTCCCGGTTCTGTCTGTTGTGATTTAGTTCCTACAGTGTTTACTCTCCTATGCAGTTTCAGAAACCTGGGGAAATTATAACTCTAACTTAGGCTGAGTCTCTCTCCAAATTATAGCCATTGATTTGTGTCTTTATTACATCTTCAATGGAACCTTGTTCACCAGCTTCACCAGATCCTGATGCTTTGTGCGGCTCAACACTGCCATCCAGTGATGCTTTAATCCACCGGTGTGCAACAAAGAGAGGCAAGCTCAGGTTTCGTGTTGTGTATGTGTGTATGGCTGCTTATGGATTTTACCTGACACACATGAATGGAGACAACCCTGATGCTTGTTTCCATTCACACGAGGTGCCGCATACTGTAGGAGGATATAGCAGAGAAGGACTACTAACTGTCGTTCGGCTCAATAGCTCAATTCCAGTGAACGCAACTGAGTTAGCACATTTCTGTGGAACCTCAAAGTGACTGAGATGAGGGTCGCTCCATTTTCTGCATCTCTCACTCGCTCTCTTCGTGGTGGTTTACATTACCCTGGGCAGAGCAGTTTGGAGCAGAATGGCAGCCCACGGCTGGTTTGATGCAGGAATGCCCCGGCCATCTGCTGCACATTAGAATTAGACCTCCAGCCCAATTCAATTAGCAGCCCAAACCATTGCCACTGATTGGGCAGAGGGGGGAGTGCTACAAGTCAGCCACCGGCCCCCAGTAAACACGATAGACCGGAGGGTGTAATAGGAAGGAAAATTTTGGAGGACAATTTTTTTTTTTTAAATCAAACGTTTCTAAATAAATTCTTCTAAAAACGAACCAGGTGTGAAAGACGAGCGAATAGAAACGATCAGAGACTGGAACATGACTGAGTGCTGGTGGATATGCCTGAGGTCATACCACAGGTTTGATCAGCAATTTATCACCATAGGGTAATCCTTATCAGAGATTGTGATTTAAAAAAAATAGCTCCGAAATTGTCAGGGAATTGAAAGCCTGTTTTCCTTTTTCTTTTTTTTTCTTTTTTTTTTTGGGCTTTTGCAAATCGTGCCAAGTCAGATTTAACAACAAAAGCGGTGGAAGACAAAACAAAAGCCTTCCAGAACATGATATCTGCCAACTTTTTGAGCAAAACAAGAGGAAACAGGCAAAGCTGATTGAATAAAGGAGAAAAGTCCCCCACAGATAAGCATCTTATTTGCCTTCACAATATTTGGACTAAGACAGATGGAAATAAACCCAACCATCATCCGGAGCAAAAAATCCGAACTTCTGAAGAGGAACTGCAACATCTGAAAGAGGCGAAAGCTTACGTAGCAGAATCTGTCGAACTTTTAATACCTGCTTAAAATGAGCCAAAGTACGACTCAAAGATGTCTTCCATTATAATCAGTGTTTGATAGGTCACGCTGATGCTTCTAATCAAAAACATGATATTAGAGGATTCAAAAACAATCCACCCAAATTCTGCGTGCGCTTGACCTTTTCTATAATAACAAGAGTCGGAAAGGCCATCCTACCTTTGAATTAGAGTGACTGGAATCAAGAGTATTGTGTCTGTGTGCGCTTATGGTAAATGGCCTGTATTTCTATAGCGCTTTACACAACCCGTCATCCACCCATTCACACACTGGTGATGGCAAGCTACATTGTAGCCACAGCCACAGCTTATAGCACTCACATTATGGGTTAAGTTGTAAAGGCAGGTGTTAAGCGTTAATAAGAAGCTCAGTCACTGTCAGGCCGTCTGAAGGAACGCAAGACAGATGCACGTTCGTGTTTTGCTAACAATGAATGACTTAGCCGGGCAAAACATCCAACATATACAAAGGCAGGTGTACACAAACCTTCCTGCTTAATCTGCCTAATCTTCACAAAATCCACATACACACACTTTGGGGGTTGCAGGACATGTGCATCCAGTGGAACAAACTTTCTCAAATGTTCAAGACGCTGTCAAATGCTCTCAGAGCCCTTGGAGACATAATGCACAAAAACATTGAGTCATGTAAACAGTGTTCGTGTGAATCTGTTCCCAATTATCTCCTGCATATTTCTCTGATTCTTAACTCACAGCAGACTGGCATCACTGGAAAACCAAAACTTTTAAATGAATTGCAGGATTGTGCGTTTTGCTCAAGCAAATGTTCACCACAAGCATTTGTTTTCTTATTCTCGTGCATAGCAAAATATGTTGAACAGTATTTGCACTAGCCTGTTCCACCCGTCCCCGTCGCCAACGGTGGGCCGTACGTTTGTGTGTTCGTCGGGATGGGATTCTGTCGATGTGTGAGAGCAGGGAGGGCAACTTGTCGACTCCCTTTTCTCATCTCTCACCTGCTCCTCACACCACAGAAAGAAAAACAACAACAAAAAAAGCCTGCAGTGGAGCAGCACACCGCGTTGTGCAAACATGCCCTCAGGCAGGCACCGCACACACAAATACAAACTCACACGGTTAACAAAATTTCAAAAGTAACAAACACACATAGGGCAGGAAACCTCAAAAAACATATCATTACTCTTTAAAACTCTAAAAGACCACAAAAAACCAACAAGAGGCTGGAATCTAAAGAAACACAAGCAGACACAGACAGAGATGGGCAGTAACGCGTTACTTGTAACTTGCATCCGATTACTTTTTTCAAGTAACGAGTAAAGTAAGGGATTACTATTGCAAAAACGGTAATTTGATTACCGTTACTTTCCCGTAAGCACGCTGCGTTACTGCGTTACTAAAACCGTGATTTTTTTGGGAGAATGTCTCATGACAGTGACGTAAACGAGTGCTGCATTCCTGACAACAGCTGTGTGCAGATCAACAATGGATAATATATCGAGTGCGGAGAGAGTATGAGCGTGCAGCGTTTAAAGCGTGGAAGTACTGACCTTACTTTGAGTTCATAAAAAGTGACAAAAGTGACAAAAACATTAGTGTCCGTTGTGCGTGGGAAGAAAACTTTAACTTTTTACAGCGAAAAAACCCCTAAACTTCCGAGCAAGCACCGAGTGCGCTATGACGTAATGGGAAATTCACAGAGAAACTCGCGGATTCTTCCACTGACCGCTGCGGCACACCTGCACCAGGGTAAACCTCCGCCTACCCTACTCCTGCTTTACAGGTGAAAATAGAGCAAAAGGACCGCTAGTCTTTGACTTTATTTATTTTCTGCTGTGTTTTACTTGCATCTATTTGAAAGAGTGAGTGTAAACACACAAAAAAATATTTTATTTTATGTGCTGGAATGTGCAGAAAATAGGTTTAAATGTTAAACAAATTTCTTCCAGTCAGAGAATGGTGCATATAATTTAATTTTTGCTTGATGCATAAAGTTAAAAGATTAAAACTAATAAAACAAGTTTTAAAAAGAGACTTTTCCGTTTGATTACATTTTGTATGATGGATTATGCAGAAAAAGTAGAATTGGGCTGAAAGACCTATCGCTTTATCACCTACTCAGGTTGTAAATCGTGTTTTTAAAAAGTAACTAAGTAACTAAGTAATTAATTACTTTTGAAAATAAGTAATCAGTAAAGTAACATGATTACTTTTTGGGGAAGTAATCAGTAATTAGTTACTGATTACTTTTTTCAACTTGACCAACACTGGACACAAAAAGGTTCGCCTCGGTGTGACGTAGCCATAGATGGAGTATTTATGCTGCAGTCCGCAGGTGAAACACTGCTAGCATTTCTGTGTGATGGAAAATGCAGATACAGACAGAGCCTGCTAAACAGCATGTTAGTAATGACTGTGTCTCTATGTGTGTGTATGTGTGTGTAATCTCCATCGTCCCACTGTTTTGCCTCTCAGCTAAATACAGCCACTATTATTGGCCAACAGGAAAATCCTTAGCCTAGTGTGCTTAAGTGTCCAGATCGATAAGTGCACTACACTACCTGTGTCCTGTGAATGTGTGTGTGTCTGTGAGTTGAAAACAGGACACACTGAGGTAACCGCATGAGCAGAGAGGCTTCTGGATCGATAAGTTTGTGGTTTCAGTATCTCAGAGTTATTGTATTTATTTTGACAGCCCTTATGAGTGCGTCTTTATTTTATTGTTCCCATGATGATGCAATAAGTGCGTTGATTCTGCTCATCAGTGTCAACATGGGCAGATAGACTGTATTCCCAGGATGTGCGTCACAGCTCGTCACGATCGCCGTGTGTACAGTCGATCCAGTGAGTCTCTACGATGAGTCACCCATTTCTACTACTCCGAATGAGACCGTCAGGCTGGGATAGCTGGGATGTTTTTGGGCAAACGCCAAAAATTGAAAAATATATCTTTGTACAGATTTAATTATATTGTGTGTGTTTCTGAATAATATAATCCCACATACGTATTTTAGCCCACATGCTAGAGAAAGAAATATTAGCGTACAGTAGTTGTAAGTAAGCAGCAAGCCGACAAATTAGCCAGATTAACTGGATATGAAGGTATTTATGTATGCAGAGACACAGTTCAGTCAGGACCCGTAGAGAAGGTTCAGATATTTTTGTTTGACTCTTCTAAGTGCAGCAGCACGGACGTCAGAGGATGCGTCCATGAAAACAGATTTGAAGCTGATGAAAATAGCCCAGGAGGTGGGTTGCAAAGCGGCTTGAACCTGTGAGCAGGCCCTGTTTGAGATGCCCAGTTGGATGTGTAGAATAATATTGAGATCAGCTGACCAATATAGGGTGTAGTGAGTGAGTGAGTGAAGCAATGAATGTGTTATCTTATAATTTTCCAAGATTGCGCCATATTGTTGCCGAGGTAGTCCTCCCTTTAATGTTTCAGCCTGTGTTAAGTGAGGTAAATTTCATCATCCTCAGTTGATGACAGACCCATCTGCAGGACACTGCATTACAGAGCACATGCGTCACATGTGTTTATGCCTGAAAGAAAAAGTATAATATCGATGACTAATAATTACAAAAAGCTTTGCACGTGTGCGTACACGTGCTTGATGGCATGCAATTCAATCCCATGCTAAACCCCTTGCACTAGCCAAGCATGGGGATATTTATGCACTTGATATACGCTAAAAATAAGTCAATGCTGATTTTCCTCTGCCAAACTCACTGCATCACCTGCCTATGAGCTTTCTTCCTCACATACCAGTCTCTAGACCTGTGTGACTGACTCCTAATATATACCACAAGACAGGATAGGACGAATGTTGAAAGTGGAAAATATGATATTTATATGCAACCATTTAAATGGCTCGCATTCATAGGTATAAAATATCTATGTTGTAAATGTATTAAAAAGCACAGATAAATAAGTAAAGGGATATTTCAGCTTCCTCCCTCATTTCAGCCTTGGTCCTTCTTGCCAAACACACATTGGAGGTCAAGTACCACATTTCTCAGACGCCATTTCACTCAAGGGCTTCTCTCTCTCTTTTTCCTTTGCCTTTCCTCGACTGCCTTTTCATGCCTTCTTTTCTTCTCTATCAGATGCAGACAGTAGGTACTCAATGCTTGGCCTCACACACGTCTGAGCCAGTGGTCATATATATATATATATATATATATATATATATATATATATATATATATATATATATATATATATTAGTCTAACTCACATACATATTGGAAGCACAACCTTCTCTCTTGCACACAAAATCACACAAAGGGCAATAGCAGGCTATCACTCACCCTCAAACACACACACACACACACACACACACACACACACATGCACACCCAGCCCTACCTCTGTGTCCTTTTTGCCCTGTCTGAAATGTATTGTTTAGGTAAATGAGTCTGTGCACCCAGCGGGGGAATCAGCATGAATAAGAACCTGAATGCATTACCCCATTACTCTTCCCTCTTTCTCACTGTCTCTCTGTCCCTCTCTCTTTCTCTCTCGCTCTTGCTCTTTCTGTCTGTGTGGCCTCTGCCTCACTCAGCACCCACAGTCCTTGAGAGCTCAAATTGACATTGGAGACCTGGTTATTAATATGTGGATAGTGGATGCTTGTGTATGTGTGTAAGGTTTTTGTGTGTGTGTGAGAATGATAGAGTGCTCTTGTCATTTGTGTGCACTCAATGTTGTGTGATTTGTTTTGAGAGAAAGATGAAGATGTGTTTTGAATGTACATGTGTGCAACTCAGTGTGTGTGTGTGTCTGTGTGTGAGTGTGCCCCCATGCAGACAGATTCAGGCAGGCTCTCTAATTAGAGAGACAGAGTGGAGCACACTGACTCAGAACAGGAGGAGAGGGATAAAAGAAAGGTTGCTTTTTTTATACCCCTGCTGAAAGCATTATACAGTGTACGTGTATGTGTCCCGCTGCCTGTTAGTGCTCTTATGCACATGGCCTCGTGTGCATCTCTGCGTGGATTTCTACCCACCTGTGCAAAGTTCACCTTCTCACTTTTTCTTTGTTCCCATTTCCTTTCACTGCCTCGCTGCCCGTTCATACGAGTACATGGATGCACGTGTGTTTGCGTGCACGTGTTTGTGTGTGCGTCCGCGCGCGCGCATTCGTCAGGTGTCACCCGGTGAGTCTGATCACCACAGAAAGCTGCCGCCACTGTTGGCATGGTGACTGCTGAAATGCTGTGAGACACTGCTGCCATGGTTTCCAGGCACGCCAAGCAGGGTGGAAAGAACCGGTGCTGCATCTCTATATTCGCTTCCTCTTTCTGTGTGTATGTGCATGCGTTTGAGGGAGTCCCCTTCCCTCATTACAGCCCTCATTGACTTCCATCTCACACGTCTCTTTGTTAGAGATGTGCCCTTAAAATGTGCAGAGAGACATGTTTCCCATCTTTCTGTGTATACTGTACATCTTTAGGCTTTAGGAGGTGCATACACGGCATAAGATCAGACTTGGGTTGCAAGGTGTGTGTGTTTGTGGGCTTTTTTTATTGATTGGATCACAAAGCCATATCGTGCTCAGAGCCTGAGTTCTTTTTCGAGCCATATATTGGTTATGTAGCAAAAATTGTGCAACGCAGGAAGTGTTGAGTGCATTTGAGTAGACACAAGTCAAATTCAGTCTTTCTTCCCCTGTTAATACAGATCAATAAAGCTCTTTTAAGAAAAAAAAAACTTACTCAGTAACAGACCTAATTGTTTTAGCAAATCCAAAAGAAGTACTCAACCAAACATCCTGCTTATTTCCACGACTCCCACAGAAGTTTTTTTTTTTCTTTCTGTTTCAATTATTGTGCCACTTGTGGTTTTTACTCTAAATGAACTTGTTGTGATGCTGTTCTTTCAACATGTACTGGACGTCGCTGTGGCAACGGTCTTGTCTGTGAGCCATGGTGTTTTTATGTTTGTTCATTTTGTCACTAAGAGTCGAGAATTGAAATGACAACTGTGAAACACAAGTGTCAGGGTGGCCACAAACAATAGACATTGTAAAACAAAGGAGCCGCTTGTGCTCGTGGGGTGGTGAGAGCCCCTGCCTGAAGCTATAGCAGCTGGCTTGAGGTTATCTGAGCATGCCCGCTACCCTGGTGCCTGATGAATGTGTCTGCCTCTCACTTTGTTCTTTGTCTCTCGCTCGCTCCCTTGGGTTCTCTTCCCATTTATTGCTCATATAATATGACTTTATACTCTGGCTTTAGCCCTATTCTTTAAATAATCAACTCAGCATGTGTAAATTTCAGTTTATGCTGTATACTATTAACTTATAGAGCATCCATAATATTTTGTTTTCACTCTATATTATTATTCAGGGGACTAGAGGAAGCTTTATGAGATTGATACTGGCCCTTCATTCAAAGCCTCACTTCATCATCATCATCATCATCATACTGAAATAAGCCATTTTAGCCTTTAGTCTTTTTAAGCCCTCCCTGCAGTCACTCCTGCTCGGCCTGGATGAAGGATCCATCAGTAAAGTAAATGGCTGCTTTATACATAGGGAACAACCATTAAGGTACCAATTAGCCAACTTGTGTTGTTAGTCACATTTAAACATGTAAAAGCAGCTCTTACTATAGTTGGTGTGGCATCATATACATCCACTGTCTTCACTTCACTTATGTTAAAATTTCTTTCACATAATTTTATTTACACATTATGTTTTGATACCTTACCATTGCCCTTTTGTGCTGCGTTAGCATTAGCCTAGCCAAAAGTTTCACACTGGGTGAAACTTTGTGAAAAAAACATGTTGCCTGGCGACTGTTGTTGGTGCAAAAAGGAACGCTGTTGCTACAGTTAACTTCTTTAAGAAAGTCAATGTAACTTTTCTTTTCCAATAAAAAGTCTGTTTGGTCAACCTCAAATCTGCCGAGCACTAAGGTGAGTACAGGATCAAACTTTCTGAGGCAGATGGCGCTTAGAGCACAGCTCTGTCTTTGACCATTTAAGGAAACACCTGCCAATCAATGTCAACAAGGACGACGAGCAGGAAGGGAAATGTTGAAGACTCACAGAAATCTATAGTCTGAGCTTTGGGTAGATAGGGATGACTTGCATGTTATATATTTCAAGTTTTGTTTGTGTTTAATCATGACAAGAGTATACAGTGGTCCCTCGTTTATCGTGGGCGTTACGTTCTAAAAATAACCCACGATAAGTGAAATCCGCGAAGTAGCCAACTTTTTTTTTGTACAATTATTATAGATGTTTTAAGGCTGTAAAACCCCTCACTACACACTTTATACACTTTTCTCAGACAGACATGAAAATTTTCACACTTTTCTCTCTTGTTTAAACACCCTCACAACACTTCAGAGTCACACTGCTAGCGATTGAAGATTTATGTAAATTTGACAAGCTGAAAGCATTCTGTACTGTACAGAAGACACGGCACGAGATTGATTGACAATGGTCTACAGCCAATCAGGATGCAGAACACAATACGCAGTAAAAAAAAAAAAAAACATGCAAAATTGCACCAAAAAAATCTGCGAAATAGCAAGACCACGAAAGGTGGACCGCGATATAGCGAGGGACCACTGTACTGTAACACTTAATCATAACACATCATATATCTTAATAACATATCTTAATGACCTTGTAGTACCATATCACCCTATTAGAGCACTTCGCTCCCGCTCTGCAGGCCTACTTGTTGTTCCTAGAGTATTTAAAAGTAGAATGGGAGGGAGAGCCTTCAGTTTTCAGGCCCCTCTTCTGTGGAACCAGCTTCCAGTTTGGATTCGGGAGACAGACACTATCTCTACTTTTAAGATTAGGCTTAAAACTTTCCTTTTTGCTAAAGCATATAGTTAGGGCTGGACCAGGTGACCCTGAATCCTCCCTTAGTGATGCTGCAATAGATGTAGGCTGCCGGGAATTCCCATGATGCATTGAGTTTTTCCTTTCCAGTCACCTTTCTCGCTCACTATGTATTAATAGACCTCTCTGCATTGAATCATATCTGTTATTAACCTCTGTCTCTCTTCCACAGCATGTCTTTTATCCTGTCTTCCTTCTCTCACCCCAACCGGTCGCAGCAGATGGCCCCGCCCCTCCCTGAGCCTGGTTCTGCCGGAGGTTTCTTCCTGTTAAAAGGGAGTTTTTCCTTCCCACTGTCGCCAAAGTGCTTGCTCATAGGGGGTCATATGATTGTTGGGTTTTTCTCTGTATCTATGAAGCGCCTTGAGGCGACTTTTGTTGTGATTTGGCGCTATATAAATAAAATTGAATTGAATTGAATTGAACACCCATACATATAAATCACAACAAGGCACTCGAGGCACTTTAGGGTAAAGACCTACAATAACACAGAGGAAAACCCAACAATCATTTAACCCCTTGAGCAAGCGACAGTGGGAAGGCAAAACTCTCCTTCGACAGGAAGTAACCTCCGGCAGAACCAGGCTCATCTGCCACAACCACTTGGTGTGAGGGGAAGAAGACATTCAAGTAATAGTTATTTTCTGTTAACAAGTCATCGAATTAACATTTTTACCACTGTTTTCCATAGTGTGACTATATCACAAGTACACAAAAATGTACTTAAATATTGAACATAACGATTGCTAAAAGTACATTTCTTTTCCAATCGCAGATTTTTGCAACCCATTGGCAAGTGAAGCTCACTGACCAGAATTTGCAAAGCCTGGGAGACACAGCTACTTTGTGAAACTGTTCATTTGAGTGGGAATTGTTGAGTGTGAGCGAAGCAATCCTTTATAAAATGTCACCGCGCCCAATCCTGTACAAAATGTTTACGCAAATTACAAACACGCAGGCCGGGATAATCCCCTTCACGTGCTGTTAACTCCTGTGTAATCTACCCGGCAAGCTGTCTCCTGTTCTAATATATGAACAGAACAATTGTGCTCTGAAGTGTTTCAGAAAGTTTGTGCACGCTTGTGTGAAACACCGGGGTACACTGAGCTAAGGTTTTCTCGTCCTGTGTCTGGGACAGACATCTGTTTTTAATGTCCTTACCTCCATTTTCATCCTGCCATCCTTTCATAATTCGATTTCCTTTTTTTCCTTTCTTTTTTATATCCGCTGCCTTACATCAATCTCTGTCTGTCGCTCTTCATCTCCCCTTTTTCTTCATTCTTCCAGAACATTTTCCAAGGAAAGGATATCGGGGACCATCTGCTCACAAGATAAGACTTTGATAAGGTTACCTTGACTTGGAAAGCCACCACAGGCTTTTCTGATGTTTCCAGAAGTAATTTTTAACAAACAAAAAGACTAAAGCATAGAATTAAGTGTGAGATCAGCAGATTTGTGAACTCGTGGCTCAAGATGACTTTGTTTTAAATATGTTTATGTGGATTCAAGGCACATAAACAATAAATAATGCTTTATTTAAGCGACTGCATATTTAAGAAAAATCACTTTTGCACAAGTTGCTCTACAGGGTCTTATGTTAGGATGTGTTGGATTTTTCACTCGGAGACAGCAGGACTGCTGGCTTTGCTCTATTTTGGCATAAAACACATTAGTACATAATATTCACTTCATGGATTCAGTAACGGATTTCAGAAAAAGACACAGACAGACAGATCTGAAAACAATCCTTCAGATCAAATGCGACCCTTGTTTAATCCGCTTTCACGCCCCCTTTGATTACCAACAAAGCCCTCTGATCACACACCGAAACCTCTTACCCCTGCAGAAAATCTCCAGATTATTAGATTTTTGGTCTCACACATACAATAGGATTATAAAAATGAGATGAGGTGGACTAGGAAGTAAAGATCACAGATCTTATCTTTTGCAAACTGATGAAAAAGAGAATTGTTGAAACAACTTAATTGTCAGCTAGTTACACGTTTTTAAAAATTTAACTTAAGATCAAACCAAGAGATTTAGGTTGCATGCAACACACAATAACCTGTTACTTAAATAAAAATAGCACTACAACTACAACAGCAAATAGAAATGCAATTTTTTTTTCCCTTTGGCCTTTTACTTCTTGAGATATCAAACTGTATGTTGTCTTCAACGTATTGCTGTGTATCATTGTCACTGTGGGCAGCATGCCACGATGGGATTGTAAGTAACTCCACGATTCCCCAATTTTCATCTTTTCAAGGCCGAACTGAAAGTGACAAAACATAAAAATGTCAGGGAAAGTATTTAGAGAGCTGATGACAAAGATAACGGTGTAATCACAATGATGTTGGAGGGGAAGTCAATAAAGACGGCACTGCTGGTGTGAAGGGCAGCAAAACAGAATGTTAATGACACCTTCTTAGACTGTAATTGACACTGAGGCAAGTCGGACGAGCACTGAACATTGACAACTGACATGACCGTCTCCATGTGTTTATTGACAATAGTTTTATTTTTATTGCTTCCCATTCTGCTTCTAGATATTTGACATACTAACAATAGCTGCTAAGACAAAAAAAAGACACGTGACACAAAGGAAAATGCATTTTTAAAGCTAAACGATTTTGTTAAGTGGGAAGGTAGTGGAGTGGTTAGCATTGTTGCCTCACAGCAAGAAGCTCCTGAGTTTGAATCTGCCAGTTTTTCATGGAGTTTGCACGTTCGTCCCAACCCTGCGTGGGCTCTCCACAGGTAATCTGGCTTCCTCTGAGAGTACAAAGGCATACATGTTGGGTTAATTGGTGATACTTAATTGGCCATCAGTATGAATGGATGTCAGTATGAATGGATGTCTTAGTGTTATGCCTGGCACAGACCAGCAACATGTCTAAGGAGCAACAGCTGAGATACAGTAGCTCCACTGTCACCCAGAAATGGATAAAAGGGAGGAGATGGATGTATATAGTGTTTTTCCTTTCGCCATAGACCTTCATATCCAATTTTTTCTAGATTGTTTTGCCTGTAAAACCCTCATTCTTGCTTTACTAACTATTACCTCAAAACATGTGGTTTCACAACCTGTAAAAACACAGGTAAGCTTCGAATTTTATTAGAGCAGCCCTAAGAAATAACCATTAATAGTACTAATAATAGCATATTTTAGGATTATTTTCTGGAATTATCTTCAAATGTTATATTTTCCTAACTTTTCTACTGATGACGGTACAGGATAGAATGAAATTTAGTGACCAGTGTCGGCGATGTGATGATGTTGCAGTGCGCTCACACAGAGGTTTCTCGTCAATAATAAGATTGTCGTTGCTGCGGCAGAAAGAAGATGAAGAGATCATTTTATGACATCCATTGCTGTGTCTTATAATGTGTCTGCTTATTGTTATTTGTTTTCTAAATACCCTCAAAAACATTAGCTAATGTAGCTTAAATCATTAGAGATTGTTAGCTTAATGTAACCTTCTGATCCACTAGTCTGCTGGTTGTCAGCCAGGAAGCTGATGTGCTTTATTATTTTAGTTGTTCGACCTGTTCTGGTCGAATTGGGCTTCAGTGTTTGTTTACGGTACATCTCCAGATCCAGGTGAGAGCAAGTCAAAATGATGTTACCTGTCCATGTCCCGCAGCAGTTTGAATATCGCTGTATACTGATACGGGTCAGTTTGTCTTAGATTGACTGTAGCATTTAAATTCACCAAAAATGATAAAGCTGTAGCAGTGTGTCGCCCTGTCGCCACGAAATGTATTCATCACAAAGTAGTTGTTCGTGTATTTCATGGAGTCTTTGCGTGTGGACAAATTATTTAACAGAGCATTTTACACGATTCATACCACTCTGAACACGGCTGAACAGGATGGCTGACACTACTTTCATGTGAAGACTACAAATCTGTTCTCCATTCATGAAACTGTGGTACATGATGCTCTGAGTCTAATAAAGGGAGGGTTTTTATGAGTTCAAAAGCTTTAATATAAAGCAGCTCTATTACCAGTTTGCTTTCTGTACAGGTCCTTGAGGTGGCAGGGTGATTTTCCAGTGTCTGTACTGAATAATGCTACTTCAAGCGCTTGATGATTCGGTGGCTTGCCTCTATGTGTTTAAGAGACTGAAATAATGTTGTGTAGCTTATCTGCTTTGCCACAAATAATTCTTTAACTTCTTTAATGACTGAGCCTTTGCCTCGGGTTTGATAACTAAAGATTGAAATCTCTGATTATTCACTCTAAATATATTCTCATACACTACAATAGGTCATCCAATTAATTAGGTTGCTTTTGAAGGTGACATTGCAATGTTTATCCAATTAAACTGAGGTTTGCTAATGTAAAACGGGTTGATTACATTTGGAAACAGCATATTCGGTTTATGTTAAGTGCAAGGCACTGCATGCATGACATAATGATTGGAAGCAGAGTCCACCCAAGAGTTTGAACTCGTGCTGTGAAATATACAATATGAACTTGAACTTCTTTGTTCAGTAGAAAACTTCTAAGAAATTGCTAAATCTTTTGCCGTACCTATCTCCCTCATGGCTGAATGCCCCAGCCAAGGCAGGTTGTAATATCAGTATATAGGAGTGTGAAAAGAAATGCACAAAGGGAGCAAAAGAGATTCTGATGAAATAACAAATGTTTATGGACAGCTGTAAGAAAAAGAAGAAACTGGCAAGCAGATATCCAACAGCGATACCTCTGAAAGTGTTTGTTGATACTCATTCAAGGTTTGTTAAATGGGATATAAGCTGCAAACTGTGCGGTGGAAATAAATCTTGGTTCCACTTTCCACTGGCGCTATTTAATGAAATCTAAAAGCCTAAATCAATAGCGTGATGGAAGAAGAAGGTTCAGATGAAAAGCTTTCAAACCTTCAACAGTTCGTGAAAGAAACACTCACAAAGAAAACAGGAAACCCAACACCCTCCCTCGGCTTCACATTTGTTCCCCGTGTTATCAACCTTTCTCACTTTCCACCAACACTCATTACCGTGCTGGTCTGTCTAACAGCAGCCAGAGATGAGTTTTTGAGTTGGAAAAAGGCCAAAAAAACATCCACTCAACCTGCCCATTTCCTGTTTTTGCTTGGTCTTCCAACAGGATGGAGTGAAGATTTCCTAGGCTCATTTTTTGGACTCCCATTGCATTGTCACTTCATTCATTCAGTCAATAAATTACTCTCTGGCTGGCCTGTCACTCAGTGTGCAGCTTGCTTGTTTTTAGTTTGACAACAGTGGTTAAAAATGGAAATAGCTATTAAATTTAAAGATAATTTGTCGGTGGCGTAGCCTTACTAGATATGGTAATGGGCAGATACAAGTAATAATGTAGATAAGGCAACAGCAACAACAACAATAATAATAATACTGGTGTTTTTTCATTTATGTACACATGTTTTACACATGTACAGCACAGAAATCTCAAAATGAAAAGAATGGAATGATGCGTTTGGAACGAAAGAATGGAAATTATCAACCTACATAGGGCTGAATTCAAAGACACTCCAACAATCAAAGTTAAAAAGATGTTGCAGTAGGCTAGTTCATTTTGCCAAAATTTCATTGCAACTTAAAATGGTACACAGTAGTTGGTATGGCCCCCATGAGCATGCCTGACAGCAACACCCTGCTAATGAGATGACAAATGTGTCCTGAGGAATCTCCTCCCAGATCTGGACCAGGGCGTCACTGAGCTTCTGGAGTGTCAAAGGTGCAACCCGGGGGCATCAGATGGACCCAAACCTAATCTCTCAGAGGTGTTCTACTGGATTTAGGTCAGGCGAGCATGGTGGCCAACATGGGGCAAATATGGGGACCAGTCCTTCATCCTCCTGGAACTGCGTGCATTATCTTGCCACATGAGGAGGGGCACTGTTGAGTTCCAGGACAAACGCAGGTCTGATAGTGGGTGCAAAGATTTCATCCCGATACCTAATGGCAGCCAGGGTTCTGTAGAGGTCTGTGCATTTCTTTATGGATATCTCCAGACCATCACTTACCTACCCCCAAACCACAGGGCTCCAGTTTTGGTTTCTATGGCAAATGCCAGTCAGTCTACATGGTGCCAGGCAGTGAGCACAGGGCCCACTAGAGGACGTCAGGCCACCCTCATGAAGTCTGTTTCTGATTGTCAGGGACATTCACACTAGTGGCCTGCTGGAGATCATTTGGAGGTGGTCATCCCATTACTCCTTGGACAAAGGAGCATATGCCGCTCCTACTGCTGGGCTAAGAACCTTCTATGGCCCTGTCCAGCTCTCCAGGACTAACTCCCTGTCCCTGGTATCTCCTCCATGTTCTTGAGAGTGCGACGGGAGACACAAACCTTCTGGCAATGGCATGTATTGATGTGTCATACTGGAGGAGCTGGACTACCTGTGTCTAGGGTTCAGGTATCACTTCATGCTACCACTAGTGACACTGACTCTAGCCAAATGCAAAGCTAGCGAAAAAGAAACCCTGTTGTTAATTTCATTATTAAACTCCTCTGCTACTGAACTGACCAGATCAATATCCCTGTTTTAACTGACTTGATGCTGAACTCTGATTGAACCATGGCTTTGTAGCTAGCCATGGTTAGCATAATATAAACCTGTAGCGCATTATTATATAGCAGCTAGTCCAACTTCAGTAACCCTACAAACGTCCCTGCTGTTTAGTTTTCTATCTTCATTTACGTTGGAAGTGATAGCAGAGCTGTACGTTTTAATTTTTTCAGAAATCCCTCAGTCAGAACATGCTATATCATGTTTAGGTGGAAACTAGCGAGCTAACTCCCAGCTAACTTCTAAATTTGATACAGTCATAAAAAACATTTTTGTGGATGCCTGGATGTTGAACTTAATCAGTGCAACAACCAAAGCCTACTTAAAGTATGAACACACACTAGTCTCACTTGTTTATGTTTTTCAATTTGTTGGGTGGATATACAGTACTATATCAGACATTATTTCTTTTTTTTTTTTATTAACAATGTCAGTGTATTAAACACTTTCATTGTGACCCTCTCCTGTTCTGGAAATCCACTAAAGATTTTCACTGATTAGCTGCAAAACCTGCGACTACTGCGTATAATTAATTTTGAGCCGGCAGAAGCTACAGTAGCTTATAAGTATCATTTATAATAATTATAAAGTATAATCACCATCTACCACCCCTGCTTTTTTTGTATTCCATGTGCAAGGGATTAGCATGATTTTTAGTTAAATTAGAGGCTCCATCGGATGAAGTAAGTACGCCCAATAGCATTTTTATACATTTACTCTTGTCTGATACAAGCAAAAGGGTGAGAATGGCAATGAAGAAGAAGGATAATGATTAATCGCAGAACAATTTGGACATTTACAGGAAACACTTGGATTCAAAGCTTTTTAAAATATTTAATTTAAATATGACAAAGTCAAACACTGACTATGTTTATGTGTTACAATCTCAATTTTCAATCTCAAAGTCAGGACTCTGTGTATTCACAATGGAACACAGGAAACATATCAAATGTTTAAACTGAGACATTTTACTATTTCATGAATAATATTAGCTTATTTATAATTAGATTGCAGCAACACATCTCAGGAAGGTTGGATTGGGGGCAACGAAAGACTGGAAAAGTAAGTGGCGCTAAAAAGAAACAGCTGGAGGAACATTTTGCAACTAATTGGGTTAATTTGCAACAGGCCAGTAATATGAACAGCTATAAAAAGAGCATCTTAGGGAGACACAGATTCTCAGAAGCAAACATGCGCAGAGGATCACCAATCTGTGCCTACAAATTGTGGAAATAATTTAGAATAATGTCCCTCAGTGTGAAATTGTGAAGATTTCGGCTCATCATTTACAGTACATCGTGAAAAGATTCAGTGAATTTGGAGAAATCTGTTTGTGCAAGGGACAAAAATGAATATTGCATGCCTGTATCGTCAGGCCATCAGGTGGCAATACATTAAAAACATGCAGGATTTTTTTCATAGAAATCACTCCATGCGCTCGGGAAGATTTTTAGAAATCACTGTCTGTGAACACAATTCACTGTGGCATCCACAAACGCAGGTTAAAGCTCCACCGTGCAAAGAAAAAGGCATATGTGAACATGATGCAGAAAGGCCAAAGCTCATTTAATGGACTGAAATAAAGTGAAAAAACTGTTCTTTACTCATATAAATCAACATTTCCAATTATTTTAGGGAAACATGGATGCCATATTCTCTGGACTAAAGAGGACTGCATCTCATAGACCAGCATGGCGTCGTAGTAGAAGAGTCCAGGTGAAGAACTGTCCTGCCTGCAGTCCAGACCTTTCGCCAATTGAAAACATTTTTGCACATCATGAAAATAAATGTATGACAAAGTCCCTGGACTGTTAAAAAGACAAGAACGAGGCAACGTTCCTCCCCCAAAAGGTCCAGCAGCTGGTACTGTGAATAAAATATGTGTTTATAAGATTCACTGCATTCAGTACGCAGCGCCCCAACTTTTGGGGAATCGAGGCTATAAATGCTTTTTGTTTTTAAGTTGCTGGACAAACAGAAACAGATGTGTTTCTGAGCCCTGATTTGTCTTCCCAGCCACCGGCTGGATCAATACTACGAGAGCACAGGCTTGTTAAGCCAGAGCCAGTCTGCTGATGTAGGTCAGTGACAAAGCAATGTCTCTTATTTAAGAACACCATGTGCTGTGAGGACACCTCACCACTGCACCACTCCTGCATCTGTTGCACTTCTCAGTAACAAGGCGTTGTCTTTATAGTGGAAGTATGTGTTTAATGAACTCTGTCTGGATGCTATTTTTACCCCGTACACAGTTCTGAATATGCACTGATTTCTAAAGTATATCTCGTTGAAATATCACAGCCTTAATGAAACATCCCCGCTTCTTTTATGTGAAGAGCTCAGGCAATCAGCAGATGAGATTGAGTTCTTCTGCACTGATAGAGATGCAGTATCATCATATCAATCTGATGGATTCAATTAGAAATACCCTACTTGCTTTTTCATGTCAAAGCTAAAGACTTGAAGACTTTTTATTGATTTACATACTTTTTCAATAGATTTCTAACTACGTTTTTAACAGACACATTTCTACACACACAAAAATCCCCGTCATTAAACTGATTCGGAACAGGAAATCATTATTGGAGCCTCAGCTGAACATAGATCAGCAGCTGATGTTGATCCATCTGTTTCACTGCTGCTCCTTTAAGCAATAAGTACTGGTCTGGGATCAGTGTTAGTGAGTCTGTTTGCATGTATGCATGATGATTACCGTAAATGCAGGATTGTCTGAGACCCGAGCAGGGGCAGGATTACTGCTGACTCACCAGGGAGCTCTTTCTCCTTCATACATGTGTGTGATTGAGTGTGTGCAAGAGAGTGTGTGGTAGTGTGCGTGCAGTTCTCAGCAAGCGCTGATGACGGTGCACATGCCTCCTAATCAGCACGTGTTTAACAAGATCCTGATTGTGTCTACACCTGAGCGTGAACACCTAGTTTGCTCCCTGGAAACTTCAGCAAAAATTACCACACACACACATACATACATATGCAATATGTCCTTCCCTAACTTTTGCAAAACTTTAGCCAAACAACAAGTCTGTCTATTGTGCACAGACACATTCTCATGCAAACAGAGACGCGGCACACAAATATACGAGGCCGAGTGGTTTTCTTGCCCCGTTGCCATCGACTGGGAGAAAAAAGTGCCAGAAAGAGAACACAGAGTTTTAACCAAGCAGCAGAGCAAACAATGGCAGATTAAGAACAAAGCAACGCAACTGCTCCGTGTTCCCTAGAACGTCGTATACAACAAGGTCACCGTGTCGAGGCCACTTTAACGTCATCCGTATCCAAAATCAGCTCTAAAGCCAGTCTTTTGTTTTGGTCCCTGCCTGCACGCACAAATACAAACTCTAAAATACACACAATCATCTTTGACTGGTTGCCAGGTGATGACAGGACAAGGGCATGGTTCACATTTACAAGAAATACCTGTTCAATGCGAGAGACTTTAGTCCCAGAACTAGCCTATTTCTGCACACTTTGGCCTGGTTTGGGAGCTCTCTGACTACTCTTTGAGCTGGAACAGAACGGAGGTGGATTTGCCTCCCACAAGCCCATCATCTGTGCTTGCCTAGTATGACAGCCGTGCCGTGTATGTGTGTCTGTTTGCGCGCGCGTTGTGTGTCTGTGCACGTTGCTGTGTCTCATGAGCTGTATGGAGCAGGTTTTGATGAGAACAAACTGACATAGTGGCCCAGGAGTCCTGCATTTTTTTTTTCCACTCAAGCATTCTGCCTCTCTGCCTACCTCTTTGTTTGTCTCTCCTCAGGTACTCGCACAAGCAAACATAATGTGAATTGAGTGAGACAAAAAAAGGCAAAGAAAATTAACACGACCATTAGCTGTCAGAGTTTTGCTGCATGATTGTTCTCTCTCGATGTGCAACAGTTAATCGAGGTATTCGAAGAGAAAAACTGGAAAGTGTATAATCGTTTTTAAGCAGGATGACATGAAATTAGAGCATGATGAGGTGCAATATTAAAACCACCTTCTTTATATCTCTCATACGTCCCTGGATTTTGGCTGATCCTTCCACTGCATCCCACTGACACACGAGTGCAGACTGATATCCGAGCTCAGGCTCCTTTTCACGCTCCTTGAGCCGTTCCCGACCATGTGGTGCGACAGGGACCTCTGTCCTGCTGGCGGAGGCCGGCATCATGGTGTTTTTGGTCTGCACCAATGTTTAGGTTGCTCATATATGTCACGGTGGCGCACACTTTTCCCACAAGTACCCTGCGTCGTAACAGGATCAGTGGTTTTGACTTCACCCACCGGTGGTTTTAATGTTGCAGATGATCGGTGTAGACTTTCATACCGCTGCCAAGAATATGGTTTATACACAACATGCTGGGACAGCCTTAGTGGATGCCCACATACACTACACACAGACACACATTTCACCTGCATATTATACTCTTCCTGCTGCAATGCAAGCTGTCTCTATGGTTGAATGGGTGCATGATTTGAGGCCTGTCTTTGAAGTCCGCTGAGGCAGGGAATGGGAAGTGATGGATTTATGTTTCATGACATGCTTTACTGGCACAGTGCCCTCTCAGTCTGCCGGGCTCATCTCGGGTCTGCCCTGCAAATTCTAATCGTATTCATCCAAAGCTGACAACCTTGTATAATTCACCCTTCCTGATTTTGTTTCTCTTAATTCTTTTTTTTTATTTTTAGTCACTGTTTAAAGCCTTCTTTATACTTCTCTAAGTCTCCTTGCATGTCTTCATCTCTGTCTCTGTCTCATACCCTTTGCTGCTCATCTGTGTCTCTTCCCCTTAGCTCCTGAGTAAGAAGCTACTTACCCTGTGCTCTCTGGAGGGGGGGCAGCTGTCTAAACAGGACAGCTATGATGCTGGCCTTTGTGCCCCTTGTTCCTTGATATAATCTCCTGGAAAAAACAAACTGTGTTCTTTCTTCAGCATTTCAGATGAAGAGTCTGTTTTTCTGCATAATGGTGTTAAAACACTTGTTGCACAGCCCATCCTTTATCAGTATGTTTAAGCTGTAGTAACAGTTGTTCACACACTCAGGCCATTT
The DNA here is from genome assembly GCF_056152115.1 of Neolamprologus brichardi. Lineage (NCBI taxonomy): Eukaryota > Metazoa > Chordata > Actinopteri > Cichliformes > Cichlidae > Neolamprologus > Neolamprologus brichardi. The sequence goes on along the minus strand of NC_142106.1, from coordinate 42,905,562 downwards.
ATCATGGTTATGAAAATAAAGCAGATTTAGACTATTTACCTCTCCTAATTACAACCCTTCCAGGTTTTTCTGTCATTGTGAGCATTAAGTTCCCCAGGTACACAGCAATACAGCCTCTCTACCCCACCCAAGGAACTGGTGCTCTGAACTGGTGCTCAGCACATGCAATCCTCCCATTTAGTGGGGAAAACCCTAAAATCCAGGTACCAACCTAGATGCCCTGACTAAACCCAACCCTGCTTGCTGAATTTCAAAAAGGGCAACATGACAATAGAATGATGTTCATCTCCTCACCAGGAAGCTGGTTCCACGACCTGTGCGGTGTGCTGAGGTGAGCCTCAATCTATCGATGCATATCTTAATGTCCTACACAGGCCCCTTCCCCAGAGGAGAGGTGAAAAATCCCCTACAGCAAGTTCGGACACTACAAGATTGGACTGAATCATGTTAAATAATCAGGTCCAATCTTATCTTAAAGACCTCAAGGAACCACATCACCCGAATAGAGCACTTCACTCGCAGGCTGCTGAATTATTTGTGGTTCCTAGTGTTTCTAAAAGTAGAACGGGAGGCAGAGCCTTCAGCTTTCATCTCCAGCTCCAAAATTGGAACATAATGTCTGATTTTGCCTTATTAGACCCAACATATTGAAATAAGTCAATACCGATGTGTTGAAATCTAAAATTGGCAGAAAAAAATCTCAGCGTTCAGCATTTTGGGTTTCTTTGACGTGTTGTCCATTGTTTCAGTTAGACCTCGCAGACTTCATCAGGCTGGACAAGTTCACAGCTAGTCTGTTACACAGGCGGCCAAAAAATAATGGATTCCTTCTGAAGGAATATTGCTAGTTTTATTCTCATGAAAGTAACAGGAAATATCCTGCTCAATGAGATTAAGAATTTACAGTTAACCTGAAGCAGCACTCGATTCAAGAAGAACATCGTGTTCTCATGGGTTCATTTTATTTACAGTTACTTTGTTGATAAACCTGCTTTGAAGTCATCTATTATCAATGACAAATTTGTGCTACTGACACTAAAATGTATCATTTTATACCATTTATTAAGAAAAAGAATATATAATTTATATGATTTACAAAAAGCTTTATGTTGCCAAATTAAGAAGCTTCTCAAAATTAAGCCTCATCATCTATTCTTCTGAGGCTGATGTGCACTTCATAATATCCTAATGTATAACAAGTATTTTGTGTCAATCAGTGAGACTGTGCAGCCAACCGCCTGAGCCAGAATTTAGAGCAGCAACAGGGCTGATTTAGTGGAAGTACAGCTGTGAGACAATGAAATGCAATCCAAAAAAATCCATTTGAAAGTAAAACAGTAATGTATTTAAAAGGCTTGCAAGAACCACAGAAAAGGGGTTTGCTTTATTCCCATGCAGGATTTTACAGCTTTTGCGTTTCATATTTAGTTTTCAATAATCAAAAGAATCTTAACATTCATGTCATCGAGTATTCTAGCACGAAGGTGTGCTTAAATTTGCCTTATGTAGTACACTCCCACCCCACTGCAGGACGGGCACTTTTTCCACACAAGCCTCAATTTTTGTCACCCTGGAATGGCACTGTGAGGTAACACAGGTGCAAATGCTTAAAGGGGGAAAAAAACACTTTTAAAAGCCATCCTGTTCTTGCCTCATACATCACACCTCACTGCAAAGTTTGAAAGTAGAGCCGACATTAATTGTTCCAAAGGATATGCCCAGAAATTCTGTAACAGAAACAAATTAGAGCTGCTTTCATCCATGATCTTCTCTTTTGGTCGCCACCCAAACTGCGCTGCCAGAGGTGACAGAACCACGGGTAAACTGAGAGTTTCCCTATTCAGCCTCAGCTCCGCCTTTAGCTGAATATTCCTGCAAAAGAGTGACCTCATGCTGCAGCTCATTCTCACTTGTGAAAAAATCCCCAAGGTACTTTCTCTTGTCCGATGCAAACCCCCACCCTCGTGGTAACCAACCAACCACAATCCACTATGTAGCTGCTGCTTCATATTCACAACCCTGATTTAAAAAGCCTTACAAATTCAGACTATATCGTGATTAAGCTGCAGTAATGCAGCGCCGAGGTCACAAACTGGACATGCTACGCTCCTCTGCCATGCATTAAAATCACAAACAGAACTGGTGACAAGACAGCCTTGGCAGAGCCCTGTTGCCACCGAGAATGTACTCGACCTACTGCTGAGGACACAGCTTTCCTTCCAGTTACACAAGGACCAGATGGCTTGGAGTGCAGCCCTAGAACTTCATACTTCCTCATCCACAAAATCCAGCCCGTGCTGCGTGGAAGGGTTGATTTAGTAGCGTGTCAGTTAAAACACCCTCTGCCTTAAATATCCAAATGCAACAAAAACTAACTTCAGCTGTTGATCATCTGTTGTCCGGATTTTCCCTCTAACCCCATCATTATCTCACAGACCAAAGAACGGTCTCCGAGACAAAAGGCACCAGTCGAACGCATCAAATGTCTGTTTGAGGACCTGAAATTTTATTCTCCTGTCAGACTCTCTACAGCAGAACTGCCTTCACACACACATACATAAGACACACACTTGCATTGACATGTATACAATTGTGCACACTTGCTCAGTGACTGCAGATGAATGGTTGACACCGGGAAAATGTGTGCCTAACGCGGGGGAATCTGGCTGTGATCAAAAATGTATCAAAGGGGAGATGAAACTTGAAAAAGCAAACTTGAAAAGATCTCCTCATTTTGTACCTGATCATAAAAAAAATCTCTGGGTTTTTTGGGGGCAATGTGGAGCTGTTGTTCACTAATAGCAGAGACTGGTTGGCATATTTCTCCATTTTTGTTCTTTTGTTTTATACGCCAAAATGCTGCAATTGTTTAAAAGCCTATTAGCCTGCATTGCAAAGCATTATTAGTCATGCAAGCAGCTGTCAACTCTCTCTCTGCGGGTTCAGCTTGATGGCTGCGGGGTCTATCTTGTATGGGGAAAGCAGGCAGTTGCTGTAACCGCATTAGCTGCTGAACCCAAGCTGTGCTGTCATCTCCCTGTCTGTCTGCGCCTCTAAATACAAACACAGGTGAACAAGCACCTTTAAACTCGAGCTAGCCGCACTCTACCGTTCTTACAAATGAACCAGGTTCTGTTCAAACAACAGGGAATGAAATTATGTCTGACTCTGCCCTAGTTTCTGTGCTCAGAAGCCGCTAATGGCTTATTAAACATTGCTTTGCTGACCTCTGCTGACCTGACACTATTCGATGGGATCACCAGGCCTTGTTCACTGCTGTGGAAACAATTATTATCAACTGTGGTAAGGTAAATTGATCCAGATCAGCAAGTGAGGCGAGCATTCCTGGAAGGAAACGGTTCTTTACTTTCCTCTTTGACTGCAAAATGCTAAACAAAAAGGTAAATCTTCAGCGTCTGCATACAACAACAGTTCACCTGCAGCTTGTTTGCCCCCCTGAGATGGTCCTAAGAGCTGTCAGCTCTCCTTAAAATTCATTGCACCAGTAAAATATATATAAATACCTCTCGCCGCTGCTGAAACCGGAATGCTCAATAGAGTTAGACAGATTTTAGACACCACCTCTGTCACTGCATCTGCTTACTTTCTAACTGCCCCCGTTTCCGTGGCTGTCTGATTGTTGGGGGAAAAGTCGCGTACTCATGTCTGCATTCCCATTAGCATACGCCTGAGCCTTTAAAAAAACACACACAAAGGTGATAACAAATAGATGTATAGCTCTGTATTAACACATGCAGAGCACACACACAGTGAATTATTTATGCGGTGGTGATGCTACATTTTTCATCTTGGCTTTTCTCTCGTTTATCCATGCTGTGAAATGCATGTGGCGTATTCTGAAGTAGCAGTATGTGTGCAAGGGATGGATGGATGGGGTGTGTTAACAATGCATGCATTTTTGTCTTGTTAGGTGATCCCTTCTTTACATTGATGATTTTGTAAGTGACCGTGCAGGCACGTATTGCAGATGCATGGTTGTGTGCGTGCAGTTGCCTGTCTGTGTTTGTGCACCTCAGTTCAGACAAAGGCCCAGCCAGAGTCCATTGGCTGGGCGGGGAGCGCGTGCAGTGTAGTAATGAGGGCGTCATTAGTTTGGCTGGGAGGCTCCTCTGCTATTAGCTAATGGATTCCCAGCCATCTGCTCTGACAGGCTCCGCTGGTTACTCATTGCCACCTCGATCAGAGTATACTACAGGAGATGTCTTTCCTCTCTCTGTGTGGAGGCTCCATGAGTGGCTGATCCCCTCCTGCTGCGCGGTTCAACTCCTGTCAGTTTTACTGGCTCACTGTCAAGGAATCGTCTGTCTGTCTCTTCAGTTGCTTTTGTGCCCCTGACAGCATCCGCATGACTTTTCTTACATTTTACATTTCGACTCTTCAGTTTTCTATTCTACACCCTTTTTTCTGGTTTTCTTGCCTGAAGATTAAATTTTCATTTCTTAAATCAAAGCAGAAGGTGAAGTAAAAAAGAGCCTTTTCATTCCCCTTAATCACTTGTCTAATTGATGTATTTATCTTCCGTTAAAGCAAATCTCCTGTCCATGCCTCACTCAAGTTATCTCGATAAAGAGCAAGTGCGCTCGAAATATCTTTTATATTAAAGGCTGTGAAGACAGCTGTTTTCAGTTGACCAAGTCACTCAGTATGAAGTGCCTGAATAGTTCTCAAAATCATCAGCAAAAAAAGGCAAAAAACAATTTAAAAGGCAAGATTTCTACCTTTGGAGGGGCGAAACAACAACTTGCTGGAAGAGACAATGTGTGACCTATCTTGTCGGCTTCACTGGGAGCTGACCTCTTTATTCCACTCAGGCTGGAACCAGAAATAGGTTGTGGGTCCATTGCTGGTGGGTCTCCACAGGACGCAAGCTGTAATAGATTTTAAACAGACTGGCTCCCAGGGCAAGAGAATAAAATCGCCACCTTTTGATCCTTTTGGAAAAATATGTATGAAAACCAGGTCTATTTACCTGATGTGTTCCACTTACGCTACTCTGCCATTCTCTCTCCCGCGCTGCTTCGGTGCTTTCAGTCAGTTGTCAAGTGGCTTTTATGAAAGTTTTTTAAAAGGCCAGAAAATATGAAATGCCAATCAGGTGAATTTGCATCAGATGGACTGCGCTGAATGAAGAAGCTTTTACCAAACTGAATGTCAAACTGAAAAATCTGTTATTAAAGCTCTTGTTTTTATTTTTACCGCTAGAGGGCAAACTCATTATGTCATCAAATGAAGACCTAATGACTTATTTTAGCACAGCAGCAAATCCAGCACTAATAGAACATCAGAAATGCAAAGAGACTGCAATCCGGTCGTTAAGTGATGACGTGACGAATCCTACTTCCGGGTCTAAAGTAGTCTGCGTTTAATATGGCTTTTGTGTTGTTAACATGTTTAATGTTTTGTATTTTCTTCTATTTAATCTCAAAAAGCTCCTAAAACAGTCAGTGACCACTGACCTCCCTCGGCTTTTATTACCGCTAATCATTTATTTAAGCTCAGTTTTTAAAACCTTAGGATGTAACTACAGCCCAGCCCATGCAGCAGTATATGAATGACTAACCTCGTATTGTGGATGGATTATCTCAGTTGTTCTCCTGGCTGAAGTTTAGTCCTTTTGCAGCATCCTGCCATGCGATTACATTTGTTCCTGACCACCGAGAACACTCACGTTAACTTTTATCGAGTGGAAAAAAAGTTAGCTTGTTTATATTATGCTAACATAGCTGTGTCGCTAGCGGTCACGTAGCACATCATTATATACCAGCTAGCCAAACTTCAGTAACCCTACAAACGTCACTGCTGTTTAGTTTTCTGTCTTCATTTATGCTGGAAGTGATAACAGAGCTGTACGTTTTAATTTGTTTCCAAAACCCCACAGTCAGGACATGCTATATTGTATTTAGATAGAAGCTAGCGAGCTAACTTCCTGCTAACTTCTAAGTCCGTTAAATGTCATAAATTGCGTTTTCATGGATGCCTGGATGTTAAACTCAATTGTTACACCTGGTAGAGCAGAACGCTGATCATTTTATTAAAGATGAAAGACTTTAGACAGTTTTTCAACTCTCAGTAATGCCATTGTGATCGTTTGATATATGGACCTGCAGCGGAGTTTAGGCCCAGACACGGCTAGTGACGTCAGACTTTACGAACGAATAGACTAGGTCTATGGCAGCGTAACTACGAGAGGATTCGGGGTCACCTGATCCAGCCTTAACTATATGCTTTATTAAAAAGGAACGCTTTAAGCCTAATCTTGAAAGTAGAGAGGGTGTCTGTCTCCCAAATCCAAACTGGGAGCTGGGTCCACAGAAGAGGAGGCTGAAAGCTGAAGGCTCTGCCTCCCATTCTACTTCTAAATATCCCAGGAACCAAGCAAACCTGCCGTCTAAGAGCAAACTGCTCTCTCAGGGAGTATGGTACTATGACGCCTTTAAGATATGGGGGGTGATTAGTCAAGACCTTATATGTGAGGAGAAGAACTTTAAATTTGATTCTAGATTTAACAGGAAGCCAATTAAGAGAAGCCAAACTGGGAGAAATATAGTTTCTCTCTCTCCAGTCCCTGTCAGGACTCTCACCACAGCATTTTGGATGTTTCTCCTTGTAACACTTGGAATCACCAAAATTTACAAAAGTGAGTTAATGTTTTATTCAGTTTGTGCTGACAGAGATCAGAGTAGGCGATTGCTTCCCCACAGGGTCTATAGGACCACAGATTTCACCCCTGTGTGACCAGAATACCAATAACCTAGTAATAACCTAGATGTAACACTCCACAGGTGGGTGCTAGCACAGAAGGAGCACAGAAAGAGTTTTGTTCTCACTTGTTGTCACAAGTCAAGGAGACTCGGGAGCAGCAATATCCAGGACTATGACCAAGATCTTGACCTTGAGAACAATTTGGTTAAAGACCCATTAGTAAAATTTGACCAATAGTCTAGGAAGAGTCACCAGTGAGCTATAAATGCAGTTTTAAGGCACTTCCACGCTGGCTTCACTTTTAGACCCACAAGGATATCATGTCCATCCATTCACTGCCTATCCCCAAATAAATATTAAACATTCACTTTAGTTCTGGTTTCATTCTTGACCTCGTACACTGTATTCCTGGTGTCTTTCATTTCCTTTGCTTTACTTTTGTTATTGGGGTTAACAAAGATAAAACACACTGTGATGATACTGATCACAACCAGTATCTGCCTCCAGTGAGACCACACTAATACATCTTTTTCTCTTTCTTTAAATAGCTAAGCTACGTAAGAATGGTTTTTTTTACTGCGAATACCACGTCTCTGTGTTTAACATTTATATATAATAAGTTTATATAAAGCATTTACCTCATAACACAGGGTGACCAATACGATTGGATTATGCTTCTTTTATCCCCACAATACCTGATCCAATAATGTTTGACAGTATTTGGACTTAATTCTTTTTAGTGATGCATTGCCCACCTACAGTGAATAGCTAGTGATCACATGACCTCCTATGTTAGAAGCTGTGACTCATCCAGAAAAGGCAAGCCATGAGCTAAACCAATAAGCTAAACCCTTTCACAGTAAAGACGCACATTTGTTTGTTAATTTATTTGTTTTCAAACAAAAATCGAATATCATTTCCACACATAAGCACAGTAATACCTTTACTATCACCTTTTGCCATATCATCATCACCTGTCAGTTGCATTGTACTGTATTATCTCGTCTAACCCCAACCCTCTTTTAAAAGCTTGCTTCAGCTCTTTCAGCAGAATACAGCCAAACCAGAGTCAAACACATTTTTTATTCGTTAATAATATGTTTGTTTTGTGAAGCATTAAAAATGGAAAAAATAAAATATACACTACATGGAAAAAGGTTAAAACGACATCGTATAGGTGACATGGTTACATGATATGTGTAAATGATGTGTATTCACCGAGCCGAGCAGACTGGCCTCATCAGCTCAGCGCAAGTGTCCGTCTGTTTGACTAATAGTCTCTATTTGTTTTTATCTGCCGGTATTCCCAGTTCCCCCATGATCCTCCCTCTCTTTCTTTCCCTCTTACGCTGTCCATCCATTTCTCATTTACTATGAATATCACAACAGCCATCCCTGAGGGGCCCTTCCAAGAAATTACACATTATCACCCTTCGCTTTGACACAGACGTGTTGAAGCATTTATCACACCTATCAGGATGCATCATCAACATATGATCGCGTCCGCTGTCTCTTGGGGTGGGCGGGGCCGCAGCTCATCCAAAACGCACATACATGTACACAACACAGGCTGCCAAACATCCAGATGTATCTGTCAACTTTATGACACTCTCTATCACTCACGCACACGCGGGCATGTCCTACCGATGCCACAAATCTTTTCTTCCTCGTGGGTTTCTCTTCCTACCGGTTTAGCATGGCTCCCCTGGGCGCAGTACATCCCGATCCTGTTTAATTGAGTGTATCTCATCATTTGCAGCGGGCCCTCCCGTCGCTAATCAGTTTCAAGAACTTCTTTTCTTTCTGCCACCTTCTGTGCCTAAGTGTTTGTGTTTTGAATAGATCTGGTAAGTGAAGTCAGGAGGATAAAAGCACCGACACCACTCATCTTTTTGACTCTGAATCTAAGAAAGTGTAAGTGAGAGAAAGAGGAGAATAATTGGCACACCTTGACGGGCAATAAGTGACTGAACTTGAGATAAGAGTGTTGCTACAGTCAGGAAGAGGTGGAGGGCTTTTATTCCTTTTTAAAGAAAGAAAGTAAACACACAAAACTTTAACAGTTTTGTTATGTTACACTGCTCCTGTGGGATGGGGAGAGAGTTAGCGCCTCTCTGATTACTGTTAAATAGCACGTTCCTGGTACATCGTGCTATTTTCTGGGGAATATCATTTTTAGATGCAGAGGAACAGGAGATGGACAAATCCCCTTTACTATTACTAAGGATGCAGCTTGAAATGCTGTTTAGATCATGTTAACCTGCCTCCAGCTGCTGCTGCCTCTGAAAGCCGCTTTGGAACCCACCTCCAGCCCATGTTCTCACTTCATGACACATCCAGTGCTGCAGTCAATGATGCCTGCTCTATTTTGTGCTGCTGGGTGTTGTTTCTGGTCTCCCAATTTCATGCTTCCACACACGAGCGTGAAACTATGGCGATGTCCCAAAACAGAGCCGTGTATTACTTGGAGATCCGCGCTTGGCTTTGTGTGTTTGTTTTGTTTGTACAGTAACATCTATTCTCACCACCTCTCACACCCATTAGTTAGCAGCATGTTCTTCTATATCTCTGGTTTAATGGTGGCTGCCAAACAGTGTCTAGGTGCGTTGCTGCCACCTTCTGATTGTAGCAGTGTACTGAAACTGGTAAAAACAAAAGACAGCATTGAGGGGGAAATTTGTCCAAAATCAGTACCATCCATACTGTTGAATCAATCTGGCCTTTGACTATGTTGCTACAAAAAAAGGGGTTTTCTTTTAACTTTTAATTAAGTTTCTCACAAAAAGCTGCATTCAGGTGCCGCTATAGCTCTCTTGGCTGAGAGGGGCCTAGGTTTCCTTCTGCCCTGGACCTTTTCCTGTGTGTCATTCGACTTTGCTATCTTCCTGTCAACTCTTTCCCTATCAATAAAGCCTAAAATGCTACATATATATAAAAAAGAAACACTGAATCAACTGACTTTTAAACACAAGCTACAACCATTAAGCTAGTTGATCAGTATTAGCTTATTGTTACAGTTAACCTTTATTTAATCACATAAAGACACCCTGGAAGAATTCACATGACATAAAACAGAATAGGAAATAGGAAGCAGACAAATATGATAACCACAGTTTATCTTCAGCTGCGTAGATGATGTCTGCCTGCTCAAGTTCATTAATTTTGCTAGGCTAAATCATTTCCCTCTCTCCCCGTGCCTGCAGCAGTGTGTTTGAAGTCTGACTTTAACACACACTATGTAGCATTATAAATGGACAGTGCCCAGTTAACTTCCCCAGCAGTGCTGTGTCCAACTCTTCTGTGGTGGAAATCCAGTTTTGCAGTCTGTGCCGCTTGGGAGACACGGAGCTGCCAGTAGTGCTTTTTCAATTATATAATTGAATTTGCAGTTATTCAGCCCTAATAGGCTCAGGGCCCTTTATAGTCATATAGCCACTGTTTTATTTTAAATCCAGTGAAATACATCACCAGCGCTGTTCTTTCCGCCTGTACTACTTACATCTTTTGTCTCTTTCTGCCCCACTATGTCTCTTTTTCACCTCACGTATATACTGCATGTAATTTAGCTTTATCACCCCCAACCAGTTGCAGAAAATTGCTACCACACCCTAAACATGGTTCTGCTGGGGGTTTCTTCCTGTTGAAAAGGACGCTTTTCCTTCCCACTGTCACCAAGTGCTCGCTCATAGGGAATTGTCTGATTGTTGCGGTTTCTCTGTATGATTGTCTTTACCTTACAATATAAAGGTGACTGTATATATTTATATATCTATATATTGAATTGAATTTAACTTTATTGTGATGTTTTGTCTGTTTGCACTAACAGTGATCAGGTCACACACAGATGCATGCAACTGAGTGCTGCTGCCGTGTTTTAAATGTACCTCAGATAAAATGCACACACGTGGCGCACACTGAATCCCACACACACTGCTGTGGAAAGAATCAACACCATCAGAAGCAAAGCAGGGACGACAGCGCTAATTGTTGTTGCTCACTGATGCCTTATAGTGACAATATGTTTGTGATGGTGCGTCACACTGAACCGCACTGTTTGATGTCACCCCAGCTGGCTGCTGGTACTGATTCTAAGTGAGCACATACACTATGGTCTAACTCTCTCTATCCCTCAACGGCCACGATCGCTGTCTCCTCCTCCTCCTCTTCCTCCTCTCTTTCTTTGTAATTGTGTCACTCTCGCACCATCTCCATATGTCATACGTTATAAATAGGAAATGGGGTTCAGAAAGAGGGTAGATGGATAGAAAGGGAGAGAGATAACCTCCTTTTTCACGCGCACACTTGTGTTTTTTTTTTGTATACATCTAGCACGCATGCAAAACCAAGTGCTCATTTCTCTAAGCATATTGCATTTCACCTTCTTAACCCCCACCTCCGTCTCTTCTTATTCCTTCCTTTTATCTTTGAGCCTTTCCTAAGTACTCTTTGCCCTTGGTTTGTCATTCCACACTTGAGAAGTGCATGGCTGTATCACATATGCATAATGCTCCCTGTGGTTCCTGCTGTGGTTCTGTATGCTTGCAGCTTTTTCCAGCTTCCCAGTGTGACTAAACCTCACATGTCTATTTGTGTCTTTCTCTGTCTCTGTATTTTACTCACTACATCTTGCTCTTAATAACTCTTCCTTGCTTCCTCAACATGTTGTGTTTTTTCTTCTTTTTGCCTTATTTTCTCTCTCGTTTTCTTTCCACTCCAGATTGTTCACTTCACATTTTCTCTCCTCGCTTCTTTGTCTGTCCCTTTTCTTTGCGCATTTTCACCCCTCCTCTCACTTTCTCCCCACTTCCACCTCCCCCACCCCACCCCCCACCTCCTCCTCCCATGCCTGCCATCTCTTCTTTCATTTTCTGACTCAACACCTTGCTCTTTGCATGTCTATTTCTGGTCTCTATCTTCCTCTCCCCATGCCAGCATCACCTCCCCCTGGTTCTCATTATCTGTCTCCCTCTCTTCCTCTCTCTTGTCTCTGTCTCTGCTTAGATTCCTTCTATTCCCGAACCTGTCCCACCCACATGTGCATGTGTGCACGCGTGCACCCACACAGCCGTACACCTGCACGCACACTGACACACAGTTTTAGAGGAATTGCATCCTTAGGCCAGTCATTTTCTTTACCTCTGGAAACATGACAAACATGCTTGTTAAAAAGAAGAGCTAATGTCACGGCAAGACTTGTCAAGGATTGTTTCCCTTAAACACATTTCGGGGATATCAGTAGTTAGAGCTGCAAGCATGATGCATAATAAATGAATTTACGCTCGCTTCTGGTGCTTTTGCCAACTGTAGGTATCACGTGATGCCCTCGCTTCAAATATTATCTACACTAATAACTTGAGACATAAAATAACAAGAACAGAAGGCAACCTGTCAATAACATAAAGCATCTGTTCCAGAAATGTCTTTTTCTCATTTGAACTTTTGTAGCAGATTGCAAAACAATTAATCAGTGATCTGAGAAATGACAATGTCTCATTATAAATCTAACTAAGCCATTAATGTTTTTTCCCTATCTTGCTGCCCTTGATTCTATTGAACCTTTTTTTTTCCCTCACTGAATTTGTATTTTCGTCACTAATGAGTCCAACTCAGTGCAACTCGCAGACAAAGCAGAGCAGATGTTCTTCAGACGAAGAAGAAGGCAACAAAAAAAACCAAAACATAGTTAAATTATAGCACATTATATTTTTTTATATCATTGTAACTGTAACAGATACACTAGTCATCAATGGCACAATCGCACCGCAACAAACATTTGTGGGAATGTATCTACACTTTCGACTTTCCCTCTCTCGGTTTGCACCGCTTTGTTTTTGCACGCCGCGCCTCTGCCCTCATTTTCTTTTCTTTTTCATCGCTTGAAGTAGAAGACGCACTCCCCCTGATATCCTCTCATAAAAAGGAACAGATGTTCATTGAAAAGCTACTGTGGAATTATAATTATAATACTTTTTTTTTGTCATGCAAACCTTGGCGGCTGTCAAAAAAGAAAAGAAAGAAATTTGTTTGATAGACTCCACCACCAATCAGCATTTGTATCATGCAGCTAAAGTCACAGATTCCACGTCACCTGTTAAAGGACTCTATTTTGCATTAATACTCTGCCTCTCCACGACACTTTTTCAACCATGAGCAGATTTTGTCATGTGATATTTTCTTCGATTTTTATAATTGAATATTTCCTTTTAAATCCATGACAGTGAGGTTTGGACAGCTGCACAGATTGTCTCAGCACGCAGAGGCACAGATGCAGAATCATGCTGCACAGTTACCAAAACAAACAAAGCCGTAGGAAAATGTTACTAGAAGCATGAATAGGAAGGCGTGAAAATGAGCGTAAAGAAAATAAAATTAAAAATAATTTGTGGCAGACACTTTACGCGCGCGCGCATATTTACCCAGCTGTTGTTGCACACATTCTCCAGATTCTTTCATTGTGTAATCAGCGCAGCTAAAATTACCATCCACTGTTCCTAAATGTCTTTGTTTTTCCCTGTGCGCACTTAGATAGCAGTTTGTTTTTGGCAGCAGACCCATGAGGCTATTGTTGTCATTATTATTATCCTCTATTCAGGCAGGACACAGGCACACTGGTTCAGTAGCGCTTCCTTGTCAGGTTTCTAGACTGTGCTGGTAAAGCTTCTGTGAAAATGGATTGATTTGATCCAGGGCACAATACCATAACTGCAGTATGGCTTTTACACTGTGAAAGTTTACCATTCCACACACACACAAACACTGCTGCACATACGAAAAGATGGCGTTCATTTTTACGCTTTCTTAGATGCCTCTACGTGTGCTGAGCAGCCTCAGAGATAACAGGATTTCCAGTGAGTCCGTGCTGTGTGAAACAGCTGTGGTACAGTGGTAGCTCTTACTGAACATTTAGAGCCCAGTTGTAGGAAATTAAATAAGCGGGTGCTTATATCAGCTGCAAGGAATTATGACCACAGTTACAACCAAAGCACAAATTAATAATACTTGCCCGCCTTCATGAATCTGATGCAATCAAAATAGCTGCAGCAGTCAGCTGCTTTCAGCAGAATAAGCTCGGAGAAACCCACTATACGCTATCTATCCAGCCGTGCAGAGAGACGTAATTAGCATCTAGCTGGTGAATATAGTGGAGCAATTAGCAGATAAAGAGCTAAATATTTCCCCCAGCAGGGCGGTCGCCAAAATACAACTAAATCTGCTGGATGTGTTAACAGGAAACTGTTTGCTAACATTTTTCAATAAAAAAATGTAATGAAGTGGTCATGGCGTGTGCGAGTGGTCAATAGACAGAGTAAAATGTTAACTGATAGATAGCATCGTCTGTGTAAATATTCACAAATGGTTCGATTCTTCCTAAATAGAAATGTAAGCGTCAAATAATACCAAGTGAAAATGTATCTTATTCAGGATTATTTCCATTTGCAGTACTTTGTATGTGTTTTTATAGCTCTGTTGTTGGATCTTCCTACAATTACCATGCATAATTATATATATAAAACAGGGATTTGGCTGGCACTTAGATCAGCTGATCTGCTGTAATTGCTGCTAAGCTTGGCCTGGTTGCCTGAAGTAATGATACACTTAGGTCCATAAATATTTGGATCTACAATACTGTGCAAAATAGGAGCTACTCCCAGCGTTATAGTTTGCTGGGAAAATTGGAAATTGGAAAATATGCAAACATGCAAATACAGTACTGTATATGTACAGTGTGTTAGGTAAAAACATTTCCCCCCCTGTTACCCTTCTTTAAGATTGGCTTTTGGATAGCCATGTGTCTGCTGAGGCCGTTTCTGATGAGGCTACAGTGAACAGTAGATGGATTAACTGAAGGCCCAGGTGTCACTCTCAGGTCCTGTATCTGGTTTTGGCTAGATTTATTTTTCTATTGCTTGTGCACAGGACTCTCAGATATTGTTTATCTCCCATAAATAGTGTTTTTAAGGCCTGCCACTTCTTTGTTTATTCTCCACATGTCCAGTTTCCAAAGATTTTTTGAGATCACACTACGCCCAATTCTGAACATGCCAACGAACAATGAACCACATTGCTGTGAAAGTATTGTTTTATGCCTGTGTTATGTTTAATGTGTTATGTCTTCTATAAATGGGCATATACAAAAATTGTGTAAAGAAGCCAAAAATTCCAGTAAAAAGCTCAAATATTTTTTTAAACACTTTCCGCTTAAATCAGGTGGTTTAATAAAAGCATTACAATAATTGTTTGGGCCACATTTAGCTCATTTTTAGCTCTGGTCAGAATTTAATCAAACATGCATAAAGTGGTGTGCTTAAGTTCAAAGTTAATTTCGTTTAAGGCAATATTCTGGGAATCGTGATGGACTGGGATGTAGAACCAGATGAGTGTCTACAATCTTCAACATTCTGGTTATATGTAGTCAGCATTTTTATGATTAATCTGACAAACCAACATAATTTTTAATTTAAGGATTATGTATAAGGCTCGGATAAAAATCCTTTGCAGTCAGTTTCAGCCTAAAATTTAGAACCAATGAGAAATGTTTTTCTTCCCTTGAGCTGCTCGGCCAGGTGGTTTCTGCGGTCATCTTCAGCTGTTGCTTGTTGTGGGTCTTTCTGCCTCCAGGTCGTCTTCAGTAACTGAAAAGCAGACTGAAGGAAACTCTGATGTACTCTTGTAACTCATGTGTTATTTTCCAGTATGCTTTGGGTCATTATCCATTTGCACTGAAGATCTGTCTGATCTGAATCTGTGCAGAGTATAGCCCTGCACACTCAGAAACCCTCCTGCTGTTTTATCGGCTTCTAGTGGCCCGCTGGTGGGAGTCGTGCAATAACACTTTCTCCATTATGTTTGACAGATAAAGCTGCTTTTATTTTCAGAGCTGTGCAGGCTGTTTAGATGTTTTGTTCCTGTTCTTGAGCGTAACCGGTGGTTTGCACCTTGTTGTTAACTCTCGGCATCTCTTGATTATAGATTTTTTTTTTTTTTTTTTTTGGCCTGTCCCATTTGGTTCTTTAGCCGTCAGAATTGTTGTCTGAAGACCAACAAGGAGACCCAATGGATTTATTTTGCCAAATGGATCATCATGGCATTGCCGTATTGATCCATTTGATCGACCTTTGTTTTTATTATTTATTTTATTTTATTTTCAGTTGTTACAGACGGGACAGACATGAGTGAGGGATAGGAAAGGGAGAAAGAAAGATGAAGGAAAAGAAAAACAGAAGAGAAGAGGGACAGTGAGGAAGGGAAAAAAGAAAAAAATATCTCCTGGATCACCTGTTGAGAGAAAAAGAATAGAAAACAAGCAAAAAAAACAAACAAAGCAACATACTAAACACAACACCATCGCATTAATCTAGCTAAGTGTAAACAGCAGTAAATACTAAATATTGAATGTTGTTGTGCAGCACGCAGGACAGACAGCGCACAATGTGCTTTGAAGTAGCAGCCAAGAAAGGTGTGATTTAAGTCTACGAACAGCGAACACCCGTGTGCACACCTGTGTGGATCGGCGCGCTTGTATTCAAATGGTTTCCCCATGTAATGGTCTGCAAGAGGATGTAGAGAGCCATAGCCCTGTCCCCCAGGGCATGAAGCAGGCATGGGGGAGATCCAGGCCCCAGACATCCAGAGGCCCCAGAGTGCGAGAGCCCAAGGAGGACCACTGGAGGGGCATCCGTGCCACCCTCATGGGAAGGGCTGAGGATCCCCAGACGAGGGGTCACCCAGTAGCCACCGAGCAGAAGCTAGAGGGGGCTGCACCGGCGTGCCCGCCGGTTCTGGTTTTGATTATAGACGTTGCCAGTGACACATCTACCTCCTCAAGAGTGTTCTTCACTTGGTTAGACAGAACAGTCTTTGTTCTGAGAAAATACTTTTGAATGGTATGATTTAAAAAGTTGGTTAATGGAAAATTTATGGGTAAAACCTCCTCAACTGATAGCTCACCTTAAGACATGTCATTCCACTAGACAAGCGTGGCGTAAAGACCGGTGTATCTTGGATAATTTATTTCCAAAAGTCTAACAGACAAGTTGCAAAAAAACAGAGCTAACGGCTAACATGTTCACATCAATTTAGATTCAGCATTTAACCTATAGCATGTTTCTAGACTGTGGGAGGAACACAGAGAGAACCCACGCCACCATGCATATTTAAAATTTGTTAAGGTAAAAGTATTTTAATGCCACAGGATAGTGTATAACTACTGCAAAAGACTGCTTTAACACTCATCACAGAAAAAAACAAAACTAGCACCAAGTTCTACTGCTCCACTTTTACAAATAAAAGCAAAAACTGCTGACATTGCTCTGCAGTACATACAGTACTTCTTAAATGTGTCCTGTGCATCCCAGTGCTCGAGAAATGGAGCTGCACTTTAATGTTGCCATGGGAGATAGCGCTCTTTCTGCCTGTTGAGGAGAGCTGCATTCAAAAAGAATAAGTTCACATCTTGACCCACTGCGGGGAAGAAAGAGGTCAGCGCTGCAGTGAGTTAGACAGGAGAACAGGGTTCAAATAGGGATTTGGTCACAGGGGTTTATTTGTGAGCGAGCGGTGCTGTGAGGAACGCAGAGTGACAGAAGATCCACAGCTCCTCTGAAAAAATTGAGAGATTTATGGAACGACGGAGAGAGACAGACGGATAGATTGAGACAGAAATGGCATGTTGGCTGAAATTGAAAATGGAGTATCTGCTGCAGTACTTTGAAAGCGCACACGCATGCACGCCGTCGCACAAACAGGTAGAGAGAGAGAGAGTGTGTGTGTGTGACAGATGTGTCCTGCTGCCCATCAGAGCTATCTGCCCCCTCCTGCTCTTTTTCTCTCTAAAACCGTGTCTCTGTTTAGCCCTCACACATCATTACCTGGAAACCCTGTTGCTTTCTCTTGACTCCTTTCTTTCTTAACAGCCTCTCTTCCTACCTAAACTCATCCCTCCCTACTGGACAGAGTGGAGGAGAGTTGCGGGAGGTTTGTGAGTCATACGCTGGTGTGCCTGACAGCCAGCCAGCTAGCTAGCTCAAGAAATTTTTCATCCTCTACCTCCTGCGTTTCCTTCCCATCCTCCCCTTCTGTCTCTGGTCTGTTGAGGTCCATTGCTGCTCACTGGAGATATCAGGACACACAGAAGAAGGCCAAATGCAACCCCCGCAACATCCCTCCACTCCTCTTCAATTTTCTCCCCTCTGCTCTCATTCCCCATCACCCACACACTCCTTTTGTATACACCTGAACATTTCCCTCTCCCTTTCATTTCTTTTTCATTAAGTCCCTGCCATCCTAAGTTTCCTCTTCAGGCCTTTGCCCAGATTCCTCAGCCAGCGCGGGGCTGGCACATTGTGCCATCCTACTGGGACGCTACTCACAAACGCATATTTTGCCATGGCCACATATTCACTCCCACACCTACCCATATACAGACGCACTCATAAGTACCTAAACCTGCTTTTTGTTTGTGTTTCATGTTCTTTTTTGTGTTTTTTGTGTTTTCTGTTGTTTTTATCGGGCATTCATCCTGCCTGCTTCACCTTTGGGACAGCTGCTCTAATCTCTCTGTTCCCTCTTGTTTCAGTTTGACTCTTTGAGCCGCTATCAGATTGGTTGCCATAGCCCATACTTTGGATCTGGCTGCTGTTGATGGTGTTTTCTCACTCTGAGGTATACGTTTTCACCGTGTTTGCTCCCTTTCTTTTTTTTTTGCTCCTGTAGCCTTGTGCCCACAGCGGCACCACACACACACAGACACACACTAAGTCTCGCATAGATCAATACCTGCTGAATAATAAGCTTCCGTCCACCTAAGAGCATGGATCTGTGCCAAACCCCCACTTCTGTTTAAATTTTAATAGATTCACAGCTACAAACAACTGGGTAATCCAGAATGCTTTAAATGTGAGTCCCCTTTTCTATTCCTTCATTTTTTCCACTGTTTTCATCAGCTTTGTGTTAAATTCCTGCTAATTACAAACATTCATTCACATATACTTGTGCCAGTCAACCATGAGTAGCTATGTGCAGTAGTGTCCTATGAATATGGATCACTCCAGTGAAATTTAAATGTCTTATTAATTATACAGAATGGTTAAACAATGGACTTGCATCCATTTCCTTCCACTTATCCAGTTATGAGTTTTAGTTTTGGTTTCTCTTTGTGTTTCTTTGCTTTTGTATTAAAATTGTACCCAACGTGTGGCTTGGCCCAAATTAGGTAACTACATATGTGTCACGGTTTGCACTGGCAGACTGTGTGGAGGAAGGAGGAGGACCCAAATGCAGACACTTGGAACGAAATAATTTAACAAAAGACGAGCCGTTTATTTGTGTCTGGGAAAAGATACAAAACAAAAGGAAACTAAAGTGGAAAAAATGAAATGCTAAACACAAGAGACAAAGAACAAAACCTTGAACATGAAAAAACCTGGAAACATGACAACCTCACACTGATGAGGTTGCTAATCAGAGAAGTGGAAACACATGAGGAACACAGCTGACACAAATGAACATAATGCCACAAGGGAAGCAAAACTAAACACACTGAACATGGAAATACGAGACTGTCAAAGTAAAACAGGAAACATAACAGACTGGGGAGATGGAATGATACACAAGGAGAGCAACGTGGAAACAGATGAGGGGAACGAGGCACAGACATAACTAAAAATCATACATAGAGGAAGAGAGACTTACACAGGAACGGAAAACGACACAAAACAAGGGAGAATGGATGAAAATTTAACTAAACAAACCTAAGACCTATTTATAACACTAGAACTTACCATTACTCTAATACATCATAAGGAAGCAGACACAAAATAAACTCAAAATGCTGGGTCGCAGACTGCTGCATAACACCACTATGACCTTGGCCTGCAGAAATATCAAACAGGTTACCTGCTACAGCACATACAGTACTTGAGTCTATATGAGTCTGCACAGATGTCAAATGTGGGCCTCCCACTCTCATTTAGTCACGTGTGCAAACACACACATCCTTGTTAATCATCACTCTCAAGCAAGTGAAAACACACAATAGCTACTCCGCACAGAGATACACAAAGCCATCGATTTTTAACTCATCCATTCATCGTATTCATCCCCTTTATGCCACTTATTTCTTCCTTGCTTCCCTCTGTTCCATTTCCCCACCTCTAATTGCTCAGTCGGTTCCTCTTCCTTCAAATTCATTGCCTTTCCTGGCTTCCATCTCTTATCACAATGACTTGATATTTATCTCTGCGCTGTTTTTTGGGTTTTTTTGCCCCGATCACCTGTTTGCCTCCGCCTGTTCCCAGCTGTGTTTGTGCATTGCAGTCCATCCACCGGGATGAGATGTCTCTAACAGCTGAGACACAACCGCCAATCTATCTATAAATCAATCACACTGTCACCTGTTGGCACTTCTGTGTATTCATGAGCTTGTGTGTGCGCGCTTATATTCATGGGCACGCCTTTCATTTGCCTCCATTTTTCCTCAGTATCTTCTTCCCCGTTCTTTTATTCACGTTTGACTCTGCTAGGGTTTGTGGAGTACTAGTCTTTGTATACCATCTCATTTGTTGTCACGTCTTTCCTTATATGAACACGCACACAGGTGCAACACTAGACGCATGAGTGTATAGGAATGAATGAAATGTATGTTCGACATGTGTGATTAAAATATGCCTGTTTGAGTGCTTAACTGCTTCTCCGTTCAGCTACACTTGTTTACACCCTCCCACACCTTTATTTGCCAAAAGGCTCAATCCCAGAAGGCTTGTGACAGTTTTACTTGTCAAACGCGTGTTCTCATTTCCTCATCTCGGCGTCTGCCTGTCTCGTCCCTGTTTGTCACCGACAATTTGAAGTTACTGTGACTCGTCTTACTTCTGCCTCCTCAGTGGAGTAAAGTGGAAAGGCTGGTGGGGGAGGACTAACAAAGTAATAATTATCTAATAATAGCGATCTGATATAACATGCACAAAAAGGTTTATAGTATCTAAGACATTAAAGAGTAAGGGTTCGGTCCGGTTCGGTTGGTAAAGTCACATGCTATATTACAGCAAAGTCCAGATAAATACTGTAAATAGTGCTCAAAATGTTAAGCTGAGGAAGGCTTTTGTCTATATTTACCTGATATTCTTTGTTGCATTCTAGGTAAACAAAACTAATTGGACAAAACATAGATTTACAAAGTAACGTGCTAAAGTCTAACAAGTGCTCTAACTGTGATGTAACGTGTTTTATCAGGTCAGTTGCTTTTTCAAATAATCATTCAATTACTGGTAAATATTATACTGCTTTTCTCTGTCACTTTCATTGTGACAGAATTAGACAATCGCCAATTCTCAATGATTCAATCTCCCTCCGACTCCGGGCGACCGTGGCTCAGGGGGTTGGGAAGCGTATCTGTAACTGGAAGGTCGCCGGTTCGATCCCCGGGCTCTCTGTCCTGGTCACTGTGTTGGCCAGAGGGGCCGATGGCGCGATATGGCAGCCTCGCTTCTGTCAGTCTGCCCCAGGGCAGCTGTGGCTACAACCGTAGCTTGCCTCCACCAGTGTGTGAATGCGAGAGTGAATGAATAGTGGCATTGAAAAGTGCTATATAAATCCAATCCATTATTATTATTAGCAAATAGCAGCGCAGTCGAAACACAGAATCTATGTAAAAGATGGACATAGTCACTGTGCCATCACTCATTGGTTTCAGGAATATACATTTTGAACCCTCAAAATTGGCATTTTGGCTCCTGCCTTGCTGGTTTTTTGACTCAGAATATTAATACCTACTGAGATGATGAAATATTAGAATCTTAAGAAAAGGCCTTGGGGCAGGCTGGGTAACGTGTTCTGTAAAAAGCAGCAGCACTAAGGTGAAGGCAAAGAGGAATCCGGGTATGTCCTTAACTTTAAGAATTACGAGATCCAAATGGGTGAGTTATGAAAAAAAGTTACCCACTGTTCATTTGAAGGAGGAATCTGTCCATAGAAGCCAAAACAATGTTTTGCATTGTTGCTTTCTAATGCACTTTAGCTCCCCAGTTTAACATGTGCGAGTAAGGCAGTTCACTTTGCCTTTGTAATATAGTGTAGATGTATTTATATTTACATAGCACTTTTCTAGTTTTACTTTTAATTAAAAGTACACTTAAAGTAGTACGCACTTAAGTAGACTTAAAGTACCCCTAACTTGTGCAGTATGTGCTTGGACTATGGGAGAACCCAGAAGAGAGATACATTGGAAACAAACCAGGAAGCTTCTTTGGGTGTGGTGTAATAGTCCTAATTTCTCCACCATTGTGCCACCGTTTTTGTCTTAACTGGACATTAGAACTGCATTTTTTTGCATTTCTGCAACAGCTTCATTTTCAAACCCCAAAGACCGCAGCATGAGTGGAATATATGCAATCCTATGGTTGCATCACTGAGCATGCTGAGGTCAGCGAGAATATTTATTTTGTGGAAGAATTTGCAGTATTTCGTGCTGGGATGATATTAAGTGCCTGTCAGCTGCTGAGGAATTCTACTACATATTTGAAGAAATACTTCCACAATGTCCACAATGCTGGTGGTGAGGCCCGGTGAGGAGAAGAATGAGAATGAGTACTACAGCTCTGAAACCACAACAGCTTTCTTACGTGTTTGCAGTTGTATGGTGGAGGATATCCTACCAATATCAATGTTCTATATAATGTGCTAAAGCCAATATATTAAGCAGAAAATGTAGAGTAAGCTAAACAGCATTGGCACAAGCTAAATGCAAAGAACTGGACCATTAAATGTTCCTACATGGCTTACTGGAAGGCTTGGCTATGTAAAAAAGTCATTAATGATTATTTATATAAAACTAGACATAATGTAGCCCCTTGGTTACTGACATCCTGTTGTTAAGCTTCAAGCTGAGCATGTTCGTTTTCACTATTTTAGCTGTTTGAATTCAGATGTCATGGAAAAGTTGACTGAGAGCCTGATGGATTGTCATGGAACTTGCTGACCACACAGTAAAGCAAGTCTTAACATACTTTTGCCTCTATGGTGAGGCCCTATACTCATCACCATAAGCCATATAGAGCAAAGGAGTCAAAGTCTGTTTTCCTATACACTTTCATACAACTGGACCACACCGATGCAGTGGTTAGCAACGTTGACTCATAGCAAGAACGTCTGGGGTTTGAATCCACCATCCAGATGGGATCTTTTTCTGTTAAGTTTCCATGTTCTCCCTGTATTTGGGTGGGTTCTCTCCAGTTCCTCCCACAGCCTAAAGCTATGCAGTTAGTGGGGTTAGGTTAATTAGTTATTCTAAATTGCCCATAGGTGTGAAGGTGAGTGCAAATGGTAGTTTGTCTGTCTGTGTTATCCCTGCAACAGACTGGTGATTTGTCCAGGGTGTATCCTACCTGTTGCCCACCTCTCAGCAGCTGGGATTGGTTCCTGCAAAACATAGTCCCCTACTGACCATTACAAAGAAAACAGGTTTAAGGCACCTGATCCTATGTCCATATTTTACATCTTTAGCCAAAACAATGGTATAGTCATTGTTTATCGAAGGGACGATGACATGATATCATTTTACATTGTTTGAAACTGCTAACAATAACTGTGTTGAGCTAGCATTGTGCTACTTTACTAAGTAGTGAAAATTTGAGAGTAAAAAAGATTTTTTTGAAATTTAAACTGATGAACCAGCATAGCAAGAACATGACTCCAGAGTCTATAGACATTGTTGACGTAGGGAACCACTACTTGGAGACTTTTGATGGAAATATTTAGGATGAGGGGGAGATTGGGAAGAGTATATCAGCCTGACAGGCAGAATGACAAAATAGCAACGAGTTCTGAACGTGGAACAGAGACTGATTGGCTCAGAGAAGGCAAAATGAAGATTACTGGATCAGAGCGATGATGACAGAATTGAGGATAAGGACAGTTTGACAGCGTGGGAAAGCAGAGGTGACAAAAAAAGAGTAAAGCAGTATAACAACTCTGCTACACGAGGACAAAAAATTAGAGACAGAGATAAAATCTATAGAATGAACACATGACTAACATGAAAGTTTGTCAAAGAGCTTGTAGGGACCAGAAACTCTCCTGTTCTGGGTAGCGGCTAAAGGTTAGAGCCTAGAAGAGCTCAACCTGAAGCCGGTTTGGTTTCTGTCTTGTAAATCTGACAAGGTGAAAGCACAAAGACAGGCCAGGATTAATGGTTTAAAACCAAAACAGAGCTTGATCCATTCTCCTGACAGTCTGGCTCACATCAGAAATGGAACAAACTGACAGCCAAACAAATCACTGCCGTGTTTGTGGGTTTTGCATGATTAAATGATGGAGAGTGTATTAAATCAAAGTTAGCTTACTTCGCAGACTCACGTACTCCTTCTCGGTACAATAACAATTTCTCCGTGTGAGTGAGCTTTCATTGTTTAAAACGCAAATTAACTTCTTGTCAGCCACATGTGTAATACGCCTGTATTTACTCTAAAAGCGATCCCAGCTTCCCAGTTCAACAGCTGCTCTCATCTTTCCTCTGCGTACGCTTCTTCATATCAGCAACATAAACATTTGTCTTGCATTAAGGAGCAACTTGAAATGTTGTCTTCAGCTCATGATGTTATCACCCGAGAGTTTGCAAGTAAACACCGTAACACTGTTGCCACAGTTGTCTGTAATGTAACCCTAACACTAACCCTTCTACTAACCTTTTATCCACATAGTTATTTAGCCAAGATCATGAAGGATTTTCTTTTTCAGCATTGCAGATTGGTCATAAACAGAGTCGCTCATGTTTTCTTGATATTTTTCAGTAAAACAATATTGGTAAATCTTGTCCTTGCTTTTTTCCCTTCAGAGGGATTAGGGTTTTCATTTGATCCCTAAACTCTGTGATACATATAACCTCAGTGTCTGTATCCCACTCAACCCCTTTATCTTTGGCGTCCTGCTGAATAACTCCCCTTTGACGCGTCTTATTTGGAAAGAACATAAACATCAAATATTTTTCATCAGGTTACTTTTCTATTATTGTCAATCTTAAATCGTCGCCTCCTTTCTGTAGTTAAAAACTTGGAGAA
Source organism: Neolamprologus brichardi (assembly GCF_056152115.1). Lineage (NCBI taxonomy): Eukaryota > Metazoa > Chordata > Actinopteri > Cichliformes > Cichlidae > Neolamprologus > Neolamprologus brichardi. Next base: position 42,880,789 of record NC_142106.1, on the reverse strand, counting down.
AAGTTTAAAACTTTTTTGTGGTTGCTATACACAAAGAATGAAGAGATGTTTTTTTTCCCTCTATATTGTCATGCATTTCTTTGTTTCCATGCGTTGTGTCTTTGATTCCAGCGGTGGGTTAGTAGAAGCCTGCACTACTACAGAGGTTTGGTTGTACAACAAAGCCATATAAAAATCTCTTGAACTTCCCAGGTTTTACTTTTCATTATTTGCCTGGTGTTCTATTTTTACATTCTTTAAAAGTTCCTTTTCAGTATTACTGCAGGTTTTATTTTTGTGGTGAAATACCACTGTGACACTGATAGTTAACTGTCTTAGGTACTCTGTCCTGTTAAGTGTTGGGAATGTTGAGTGTCCACTCAGTTGGTTCAAATAGGAACTTAAAAAGAGACTAAAGTACTGAATTACCAGGAGGCTGTAGCATAAATAAAAGACAACAATAGTCAGCATTATACAGTAGCAGCCAGATATTTGGATGCACAAAGGCTTCAGTTCCAAAAAGCCAATGCAGAACTATTAAACCTGCATAATTTATAAGAGTCAGTAGGGTTCAACTCTTCAGATTGAAGAAAGAAGACTGATTATATAGAAGTCTATAAAGAAGTTATATACTGTTTACTTGATTTATGATCTGTGTCATGGTCCGCGGCCCGGTGTCCGAGGAGCTGATGGGATGCCCACGCCTACGGGTGTGGCTGTTAACTCCACACCTGCATCCCATCTCAGGCGATTATCAGGTGGACTATTTGATCCAGCCCAGCCAGCTGCTCCACGCCAGTCCGTTAGTCGTCTCACAGCGGTAACAGCTCGGCGTGTTTTTGAGCCACCTGCCTGTCCACCTGCTCGTCTGGAGTTTGGATCGCCTCCGGTACCGATCGCCTCTACTTTCCTGGAGCTCCCCCGCGGACCCTCACCCCTCCCTCCGGCTCCCACGGCCCCGCTTTGACTGTAAGACTCATACTCTCTTCCCACAGTCCCGATTACGGCGTTCCTGCGTAACTCATCCCCCGGTCCCTTGGTTTTTCTAGTTTCTCGCGTGTTTTCCTTTGACCCTTCTGGGGCACCTTTGGTTGAAATAAAATTTATTTTTTGTACTCCTGTGCGTATTGTCTCTGCTTCTGGGTCCAGCTTGTGTACTGAACTTCGGTACATGGCAATCTGAAAATGTTAACTCAAGTCATATCACAAGTTTTAAGACAAAAGACAGAGACTGGTTGGTGACTGGCTAAAAACTTCTGCTGGCTAGGGGAATATGTGTAGTCCAGGAACCAGCTGAGTGGAGAGTGGTTCCTGGAGGTCGCTGGCCATTAATGGGTGAAATTTACCACAAAGAGGGCACTGCACCAAAAACCTTGTGATTGTGATTGCTTTGGTCACTAGTAGATTGTTGCTAGTAGTCTGTAGTTTGTTTGGACGATGCCAACTTGTTTGCAAGCATTCACTAACCAATCACCAAGAGATATTTGGATCTTGCTAACATGTGACACAAACTAGACCAGTGGTCCCCAACCCCCAGGCCACAGACCGGTACCACTCCATGAGTCATTTGTTACCGGGCCGCAATAGTTGAGGCTTGGGTGTGAAATTTATGGTTTTCAGGGTTTTATGTTTGTTTGTTTTATCGTTTTTATCGTTAACTTGGTTTCCCTGGGTCTTTTCCCATGAGTTATGAATAAATCTTCTTTTTTTTGGTACCGATACTGGTTTTATTTTGTTGTATTTATCTGCGACACCTTAAAGGCTGATCCGTGAAAATATTGTCAGACATAAACCGGTCCGTGGCGCAAGAAAGGTTGGGGACCGCTGAACTAGACAACGTTTGCCTTCAAAGTAAACATTGTGCCTTACCCTGAAAACAACAACAGTCCTCATGTCCAGTTTGTATTACACGTTTCTCAGTGTCACCATCACTTAGCCCATAGATGGGTGTGGGCCTACACAGCTATCTGCTAGCAACCAGTCCAGTCACACAGAGGTTGTCAGCGCAGTACCCCATAACTCTTTCCAAACAGTTTAATGCTGTGGCTGCTCGCCACATCTGGCAATCACTCACACTGGGTGGGGAATACACACTTTTCTGGTGATTAACAATTGTTCTGTAGCCGTTTGTGACTGTAGTCTAACTTTTCTGATTCAGGTTCAAAACACAATGATAGAGACAGCTAATGAGCTGAATTCAAGGCTCAAAACAAGAGTAGCGATGTGTCTTATATATTGTGTTACTGTTCTTTATCACATTTCTGAGATTGCTGATTGTCTCCCTCTTTTAATAACTTGGCATCATAGAGAGCAACCTGAGTTTGCTCATATCTACCACTAAAAAAGGACAAATTCTCATTCACCATGATTGTAAGTTCTCGCAGAATAATATCCAACTTCCCCGCTGCTAATTTGTCCAACAAACTGAACATTGGCACTGAAATTAAAGTTTTTATCAAACATTAGTGAAACTGTTTCAGGAGTACACTAATTTCCCGCACTATGTGGTCACAAAGAACAAAACCTGGTTTTCTTTTGAAGAGTTGTTGCCAAAGGGCTGGTTCTACTCTGAAAAGTAAGTAACCATCTGGCCCTGTGTACCTGACCTCAGGTGGTGGACACCTGCTGCCAGATTTGACACAAGCCTCCCCATTACAGTTTCGCTTGTATGCATTTGTGTGTCTGTGCAATGTATTTGGCATCGCATACAAAGTAGGAGGCTTTGTAGTCATGGAGTCATATGAAAATCACCATTTGTCATAAAAAAGTTGATTTTCATCCAGTTAATGCAGTCCATTATGTTCAAGTTAATCAGTAACCCCAAACTGATTTCATAGTCCTAACCTGTTAAAACGTTTGCTCCGTGTTGAGTTGTGAGTATTCAGTTTTTGTAACCCTTTTCACCCTAGCTTACCCTTTCCCTTTTTTTCTGTTTCCAAGTACATCACTCCCCGTTCACTTCCCTTTTGCCCCTCATACTCGTGTCACTTCTCCCCTTATTTTCTCATTCCACTTTACCTCTCTTACTTCATTCTGTCATCCATGCTACTCGCTCATCCTTTCATCTGTCTGTCTCCATTCGGAGCCTTCATCCCTTATCTCTTCGGTCTTTCTCTCTGCTGTCACACTTTTATCCCTTCCCCTCTTATCCTTCCTGTCTCATCTCATCCCGCTTTGCACTCATCCTTTCATCCATTTCCCGTTCTGTCACTTTAGTTACTTTACTGACTGTTTATCAGAGGCTGTTTTGACTAAACAGTGTACAAAATGTCACTTTCAAAAACCCAGAGCAACAGTTTCTTCAGTCAAAACCACATTGAGTTCCCACTGGTATGATAGCACCTAATCATTAATATCTGCAGCACATCCAGCCAGTGACACCTCCCCGTTGGGCTCTGTTGTTGGGTCAGTTCCAAGTCCTGCTCACTGGACTGCTGAGTGCTGGTAAAATCTTGCTGGTCAAGGCTGTCCTGCAAAGTGCAAAGGGCAGAGCAGACCCGGCCCCACTCTACATTCACGGGAACTGTGTGGAGAGGGTACACTCCATGAGGTTTCTGGGCGTGCAGATCTCTGATGAGCAGCGTCTCCATTTTTTGAGAGTGCTCAGGAGGAACAACCTGGAGGAGAGGCTGCTGGTGACATTCTATAGAGCCACCATAGAGAGCATCCTAACGTACGGCATAACAACATGGTATGCAGGGTGCTCAGTTGCAGACAGGAAAGGACTGCAGAGGGTCATCAACACAGCCCAGAAGATCACTGGCTGCTCCCTGCCCAGTCTGGAGGCCATTGCAAACTCTCGATACCTCAGCAGAGCTGGCAATATCATTAAGGACTACTCCCACCCCAGTAATCAACTGTTTGAACTATTACCGTCAGGCCGACGGTACAGGTCACATAAAACCAGGACAAACAGATTCAGGGATAGCTTCTTTCCCAGAGCTATCACCGCAGTAAATAAGCACAAAACAATTGAACCTGCTTAACTATACCATACTTGCCATTGTCATTATATTATGCTGCTATCCTGTATATATCGTACTTATTATTGTCTGAGTACTTCGATTGTTTTATTGTACTTTTTATATTATACATTTATATTTATTATTGCATTTTGCACCAAGGGAGTGGCACTCCAATTTCGTTGTACTTTGTACAATGACAATAAAGGCTATTCTATTCTATTCTATTCTATTCTATTCTATTCTAAAGTACCACACAGCCCAGACAGTCATCAAGTTTCAGGGTGGTCCCTGTGCATGAAGTGTCTGTGTTGGTCTGTGTGGTGTCTGGTCCACGATTCTTAAATTCCTGAAAGAGCCTGCCTTTTTGGAATAAGGACGTCTACACCGAGGACCAGTGTTTTGACTCTAAGGGCCCAATTTTTTAGTAGATTGCAGAGCCCTCACTGTTTTAATTTCCTGACCTTGGAATTCACTTTGTGTATCTGTGTGATATTTCGGTGCCAGGTGCAGAGCGCACGGTGCACAGGTGGGAGGCTCATTTAAATGAGGCATCGCAAAGCAAGCGGTTGGTATTTAAATGGAAAATATGTCTTGGATTTCTGTGCTGAGAAAAGATGTTGTTATAAAAACTGGATTTGCAGATGCGTACACGAGGTAGGAAATGCACTCAGGGTGCCCGTTGTGTTTTGATAAGAGAGACAAGATTGAAATAATACTCTGTCTTTATGGTTTATTATGGAGCTAAATCATTTTTATGGTCAAGGATGGCTCGAACATATTAAAGGAGAAATCCACTGATTTTTTTTTCATATGGTGTACAGGTTGGCTTAGTGTATAGAGTACCACTCACCTCGTAAAGAGTTGTACAATATATGGTTATATTGCTCTAGAGGAGCTCTTCAAAGGCAGAGGAAATAACCCTGATGATTTTCAGGTGGATGCCGAGATAGTTGAAAAAGAAAGTCCATGTTTCAAACTGCTGTTGTAGTTAAAACAGTTTAGAGATCTTTACTGGCGCATAGATATACACTGCTGCAACTAGCTGCACAGCAGAGGGGGCAGTCCAAGTTAGCATCGCCTCCATTTGTCCCCAGCCAATAAATATACTTTTCAAAGGATGTGCTTTTCCATTTAATTTATTTATGGTGATTAAGCAAAGTCAGATAGTTCCAAAACTGAATACGGTAAAAGGGTAGCACTCTTACAAAATGTTCAGGAAATGTTGACAAAGCTCATTTTCATCCTCTGTATTCTCTATATTAACAAACATGCCAAGTAAGCTGTATCAGTATCAGGACAAAGACCTTTTCCTGAAGTGCAAACTTTGGTTATTCAGCACTGGAATAACATCCATCCATCCATCATCCATCCATCCATCCATCCATCCATCCATCCATCCATCCATCCATCATCCATCCATCCATCCATCCATCCATCCATCCATCTATCCATCATCCATCCATCCATCATCCATCCATCCATCCATCATCCATCCATCCATCATCCATCCATCATCCATCATCCATCATCCATCATCCATCCATCATCCATCCATCCATCTATCCATCCATCCATCATCCATCCATCCATCCATCTATCCATCAGCCATCCATCCATCCATCCATCCATCCATCCATCATCCATCCATCCATCCATCATCCATCCATCCATCCATCATCCATCCATCATCCATCCATCCATCATCCATCATCCATCATCCATCCATCATCCATCCATCCATCATCCATCTATCCATCCATCCATCATCCATCCATCCATCCATCTATCCATCAGCCATCCATCCATCCATCCATCCATCCATCCATCATCCATCCATCCATCCATCATCCATCCATCCATCCATCCATCCAACATCCATCCATCCATCCATCCATCCATCTATCCATTATCCATCCATCCATCCATCCATCTATCCATCATCCATCCATCCATCCATCTATCCATCATCTATCCATCATCCATCCATCCATCCATCCATCCATCCATCTATCCATCATCCATCCATCCATCCATCCATCCATCATCCATCCATCATCCATCTATCCATCATCCATCCATCCATCATCCATCCATCCATCCATCATCCATCCATCATCCATCCATCCATCCATCATCCATCCATCCATCCATCCATCCATCCATCCATCATCCATCCATCCATCCATCCATCCATCCATCCATCCATCCATCATCCATCCATCCATCCATCATCCATCCATCCATCCATCCATCCAACATCCATCCATCCATCCATCCATCCATCTATCCATTATCCATCCATCCATCCATCCATCTATCCATCATCCATCCATCCATCCATCTATCCATCATCTATCCATCATCCATCCATCCATCCATCCATCCATCCATCTATCCATCATCCATCCATCCATCCATCCATCCATCATCCATCCATCATCCATCTATCCATCATCCATCCATCCATCATCCATCCATCCATCCATCATCCATCCATCATCCATCCATCCATCCATCATCCATCCATCCATCCATCCATCCATCCATCCATCATCCATCCATCCATCCATCCATCCATCCATCCATCCATCCATCCATCATCCATCCATCATCCATCCATCCATCATCCATCCACCCATCTTCTTAACAAATTAACCATTCACCATCATTGGGGGACTAAACACTACCTAACACAGAGAGACAACCACATACTCACATAAACACCCATGGACAATTTCAAATTAACGTGACAGTCATGTTGCTGGACTAAAGGAGGACACCAGAACATCTGGCAGAGGGGGAATGTGCAAACCCCACATAGGAAAGCCCCAGCTGACCAGCAGATTTGAAGACATGACCTTCGCATTGCTGCAAGACAACAGTGTTCACCATAAATAAAACTTAAAGATTAACCCAAAAAAAAGATAATTAAACAGGTTATATTATGAAACTGTCTAAATTTCTAGAGCCGAAGTCGGTGTAAAAACTAAACAAATACTTTTGGATGATGAGGAAGAAACTCAAGGCTCAGATAAAGTAAAGACCACTATGTGCCCTGCAGCTGCAGCACTAAGTAGGGAAGAGCTCATCTGCCTAGCACACCGTGGGTTAGAGGTAGGGGCTGCGAGTGCAGGTGTGCTCCTGCAATGACTAGACACCTAACCTAGAATTTACTAATTATCATTGTCTCATATTCTTTTTTAATGATTGTAATTAGACCATATCTTGTCTTGTTAACATAAAAATTTACATCTTTTACTGTTGAACCTGACTGTGATGATGGAGCACTGAGTAATGAATGGGTGTAACCAGTTTAATTTTTGTGTTTGTTTTGCGCATGGCGATCTCTCCTGCTGCTTATATAGAAGGAAGCCTCCAGGTGAAAATGAGAATCACAGGTTTAGTTGGACTAAGCTGATTTTACTGTGTCAGTGTGCTTGTTCTCTCTTACTGTAGGTATCACCCTTCTTTGTGGGTGGGCTTGGGACTAGTTGCTTGGTGTTAACCAGGAGAAATGTTTTAGCTTAGCTTTGCAAATACTAAAAGTCACAATGCCCTTGACTTTTTTGTTGCTAGCAGGGCAGAATCGCAACTTAAAGCTCAAGTGTGTGAATTTCCTGATGTACTACTGCTCAAAGTTTTCAATAAGTCCAATAGAGAGAGCACACAGTCATTGACAAATGTGCAGTTAGCATTCACCCACATAAGCACAGGCTGGCAGTCATAATTCACCTGTCAGCTAATTACACCTTTGGACAGGCTGCCCTCTCTCGCACAGCGTGAGATGCAGCCATGCAAAGGTGGATGAATACAGGTGTTGGATGCGCATCTGCCTCCATCCAACCACGTGACCCTTCTGAATAACTTCCATCTCAGCTTCACTACAATTAGAGTAAAAATGATCCTTGCTGCAAGGTGCTGCAATTAGTCTTGTCAGTGCTGGACGGCTCTGATGAAGGGCTATTAGAGGGCCAAGGAAGATAGAGACATCCCCCCCCACCCACCACCACACACACACCATCATCACCATCTTCAGCATCCATTGCCACGGCCCCCAACACCCGTCCTTCTTCCTCCGAATCCATCACCATTACCACCAAACTTTCCAAGGCAACTTCTCTGAGCAAGAGTCATTCTAACCTGGCAGCTCTCTCCCTGCCATTATTTCTTCCTCTCTCCTCTGCATCTGTCTCATTTCCTGCCACAGATTCATATATATTTCGGGATAAGTGCTCTCCATGAATCTTACACCTGCTTTCGCTATCTCTCGCTCTCTCTCCCTTTTCCAGCTTTCTGTCTTCCATCCCCTCTCTTTCCTTCTGTTCATCCCTACGTCTATTCATCTTCCTTTCTCTAGTCTATGTAAGTGCTCCTCTCTCTCTCCCTCTCTCTCTTTCTCCCCCCCCACCTTCTCAGAGTCATGCTCCCATTTTAATAGCTCAATTTCTCTTATTCTCCCCTTATCTTCTCTAATTTGATGCATTTCACCTGGCTTGAATCATTTTGCCCGTATCCATCCATCTACTCCTCCTACTACTCTCACACCTATTTTAATACTCCAAAGCCTCTATTTGTCTCTGAAAATGAAAATGTTGTGTGGTGTCGGTGAACTCTGAATCCCAAAATCCTTATTGTAATAGAAGATTATGGTATGGCATGATCTGGATTGTCTTTCTCTTAGCTCTGTAAAAAAAAAAGAACATAGATAGATAGATAGATAGATAGATACATACATACATACATACATACATACATACATACATACATACATACATACATAGATACATAGATAGATAGCAAAAAATACAAGTACTGATTTTAGAAGAGGGCGGATCGATACAAATATTGAAATCATCAATGGCATTGGTATCAAATAAAGCAGGATAGAATCGATACTTTGTTTCTGTCCTCTAAGTTCAGTATGTAGCCCACTGAAATGTGTTATATTCGGGGGGGTTTAACCTTCTGAAGGTTGACTGCCACATCTATTTTATTTATAGCCACCAGCACATTTAGACAATAGAAGCTAATCCAAAGTGCTTTAGAGACAGGCAGATTTTTTTGTTATATTATGTCATTATTGTGGAAAACAAAAAGCTCAGCAAGTCATGACCCACTGCTCTCCCCTACATAAACTGCCTGCACAAGTTAATAGTACCTGTATCAGTATGGGCAATATTAGCCACGTATTTATTTGGTATCAGATCCACACCAAATATCTGTGGTATCCCAATTCACTAACTAAATTTATAAAAGTGTGTCTTATAATATAATTACTTGCAAACATTTTTAAATATATACTGAAATGTTTGGTAAATGCAAATTTTAGCATTGAATAACATGTTTGTGCATGACTCAGCTGTCAAGTGCATAAATTGAGGTCAATCAAATTATCACACAGTACATCCAGTTATAATAATCTCAGTTCCTTCGATTGTCAGTTACGGGAGAACACGAAGTCATCTTGTAAACACAGTCATGACCGAAAAACGTGTGTAAATTGTTGACTTTTCTGACATCTCCTCAGGTTTTCTCTCACATTCTGCCTTTTTCAAAAAACCCTAAGAGTATTTTAATGAAATGCAGTTTTGGGTTTTTACCAGGTCATTCTATAACCCTCTCTTTCTTCATTCAAGCCATGCCCTAATGCATTTGTTAAATCACTTCAGATCAGATCGGTATTTTTCCTCTTGAAAAGTCATCTTCGGGTTCAACTTTCAAACAGGTGACCTCATATTACCTTCAAGAAAACTGCTGCAGTGCAGAATTCATAGTTGAATCAGTGCAATCCTCGCCGTCCCTGAGGCAATGATGAAACCGTAACATTTCTACCACCATTCTCCAGCAAACAAACTCTTGAGGTTCTTTTCTCAAAAAGCAGCGAGCGGTCTGTGCCAAATATGTGAATTGTTACTGTGACAACAGCTCTTTGATTCATCTATCCACAGCAAAGGATTAGACTAGTGCCTGTTTTACATCTGCCTATTTACTTGCCCTCCAGCACTGCTGATTGCACCTACTTCAGTATCATCAAATTACTCATCCAGACTTCACACTAACTGTGTGGGATTATCCAAACTCAAATTACCTTACACCTCAATCACCCAGAACCTCTGAGAGATAGGGCTTATGCCAAAACCTTTCTCATGGTGTTCATGCACAGCATTTGTACTGGTGTGATAAGCAATTTCCAGTTTTCAGTGCTTACTGAGTTCCACGTTGTTCGAACACTTTTCTCTGAAGCTTTAGTGTTGTTCTTTGCACTGATCGTGTGAATTACATTAATGTTATATCATTTTATGTTTCATCCAGACACAAAGATACACATGCAGGGATTTCTTTATTTATTTAGTGGGACTTTTGTTGACACACTTCAATAATCTTTATGGACAGTGAAGGTTTTTCATGCACTTTGACTCCAACAGGTGTTCTGCAAATCCTGCTCTTGATTGTATTTGCTGAAGCCAGTCTTTGACAGACTGACAGCGATTTGAAATCTATATCTGACGCAGATGCTTCATCTTACAGTGGAATGATTTTGAAAATTAACTAATAATTTGAATCTTTTTAAGCATCCGTGACTTTTTTTCCCCTGAAGGGCTAAGAGAGCTCTTCAGATCTTTAGAGCATGATGACTGCTCACTCTTTACAGCAGATCAACTTGATGATGTCATAAAAATACTGCTATACTTACCTTGTCCAAGTCTCTGATCTGTAAGCTAAATGTATCATTGTAGAATTTTTAAAAAAAAAAAAATAGGAAATTTTAGAATTGAATAGAATTCAACTTTATTGTCATTGCACACGCACAGGTACAGGGCAACGAAATGCAGTTTGCATCCATCCAGAAGTGCTTTAGTGATATAGATATATTACAATATATATTAGCAATGATATAGATATGTAAGTATATTACAGAAATGGGTCTATTATGGTATGTTATAATGTACACGGTATGAAGTATGTTATGAATATGCTATAACTGTAAGTATGTACAGGCTCTAGTGAGTACAAGCTATGTACAGGCTATGTACAGGATATAAATATGAAATAAAAAAACTATACAGAAATCTGAGATATACAGTTATACAGAAATGTGAACTATGCAAGTTATAAACAGTTGTAGGATTAAAAATTATCGTATGTACAGAATGATTATTTACACAGAACTATAGAGTAGTGCAGTTAAGATAAGTGAGATATGTGGATAATTTCTACAGAGGCTATAAAGTGCTAGTGGTTGTGAGTGGTGGTTCAGTCCATGTTATTATTGTGTGTTTGAGGGTACGGTTGTCCATTGTGTGTGTGTAGGTGGTTGTGGGTGTGTGTATGTCCAGTCCATGAGTTTTTAAGACAAAATCAAATCTCTGCTTTCTCAAATGTGGGAAAGATCTCAAAATGACATCTGACACACACAGGGATTATTGAAATCATTATGTTTTTGGGTTTTTTTTTTTAAAAAAAATCCCAATTCTTTCTCATTTCATATTCATCATCTCCCTGTGAACGGAGTGTTTTGTTTTCCGTTTCACATGTCAGATACGTACCTTGCCTGCGCATAAATTTCAACGAGTTTCAACGATCACAAAAAGTTGTATCTGTGGTTGGATTTTGTGAGACTCACTAATGAATAATTATGAATAATGAATAATGAAGAGTTTTAAAAAGTGCCACATGGCTGCCTGGTGATAATAAATAAATATTGTAGGGGAAAAAATTGGCAACAAATATTTGTCTCAAATAAACTTAGTTGCAAAAAGTTTCTGTGGTTTGAAGTTGCAGGGAAATGATAAATTTGGGGGAACTGTCCAATTTAGCTCATCTGTTCACTCAGAACTGGTCTGATATTCTTTATGCGCAAGTTAGCTCTCAATCACACAGGCTTAAAGACTGGCTGACAACCCCTCGCAACCGCTGGTCACCATCTGGGAAAAATCTTTATTCCCGAATAAGTTGCAGAGCAAAGAAAGAGGTCTAAACTATTGCATCAAAATCCTCCTTGCAAGGGCTTTGTTTTCTAACAAATTGAAGCAGACACCTTAGGTTCTTAGTAGAGAAAATTCCCACTTGTCTGCAACACTGAGACTGGGACTGAGACTTCACCTTCAAAGTAAAACTTTGGCCTTTTGAAATGGGTTGTTCGCAGCTGAATGGCACAACTTTAACTTGAAAGGACATTTTTGCTAAATGCTAAAACTTAATAAAAACAATGGTGGTTAAACTAGTTTCTGCAGCTGAATCAGTGATGTATAAATCTCATCATAAGCAGCTTTCTGCCAAATTGAACAATTTCCACCCTGAAGGATTCAGAACCAGGCTGCATCTGCTATTAAAATGCAACTTGCAGTTATTTTTAGACAATTGCTGGGCATGAAATGTTTAATAAAGAAGTTTCCTAGTCAAATTATGACCAAAGTAGATGCAGTTCTCCGCTTTCTGGTGCATCACATCATTTTTTTTTTTTTAACAGGTTGAGTAGCAGTAGTGTCACTCGCCATTTCTTCAGAGTTTCTCGAGTCTCAAATTTGAGACATTACTGCGGCTCCCTGTTGTGAAGCTCTTACTGGCTGGATCCCTGGAAGCTTTCTCAAGTGGATGTTTCTAAAACTTGCCCTGCGGTCAGGGGGTTAACATCTGCTGGCAGCAGCTGCTCGGTGAAATAATAAACAGCTCTATAACTAGCTGTTTCGCTCACTCCCTCTCTTTGTGTCTTCATCACTGCCCAGACCAATTGTCATCGCAGAGAGCCAAATAGAAAAGAGAACTGAAAAACATCTTTGGCCAGCAAGTGGGTAACACCGGCTGTGCTTTCAGGATGAACTTAAGCTACCAGCACCTGACCACTTTGGCTCCCAGCCAGTGTTGGATTGGAATTACTGGTGCAGCCGCCACGAATAGAGCCAAACGTTTGTCAAGGTGAAAGACTATTTTGATTCAGGCCACATAAGGTCTGCGATTATGGTTTGTGTAAGACTGAGGCAAGGTGTTTATTCACTGCTACCTTGATATGTTTAGTAAGCTCCTTATTACACTGTATGTCTCTTGTCAAGAACTATTTATTTAGAAGAGTTTCTTTGCTCATAAAAAACTTTTATTTTCTTCGTATGTCTTACAAATCTAGCAATTAAAACTGTTTCCAGGTTGTGTACCAGTGCTGTTTAAAACCTGCCATCCGTGTAGATATGCATGTACTTTAATATTTGGTATGTATTCCTGCAGATATCCTTAAAGCCCGCCTGGTGGGTGAAGTATTCACTTCTCTGTTGCGTTACAGTCTTCGGAGTTGATGAAACTATACCTTCCTAATTGAGGTTCTGCTGACTCTCCTCTCTTGTCCTCTCGGTGGCACACACTCAATCCTCTGCCTCTCATTTTAATTTCCCACTTTTCCAATTAAGTCCTATTTGGCCTATTTTACTACAGCCATAATTTCTGACTGTCAGTAATTATTATACTGTGATTCATTACGCTGCACTTAGAGGGATGGCCTTGAAAGTTCTCCGGTTCAGTTTGATCAAGTATTGTATTGTGCGCTGCGGTTTCGTGTGACAAAGCACATGAAGATTTTGTACTGTGCGTCACTTAAAGGGATCGTGTAATGCTCATTTTCAAATATTACTACGGTTAATAGTCTAATAAATATTACATATTTAACAGACTCTTTCAGAGTAGCTTTAAATGATTCACAGTTCAAGATTAGTCATATAATACCTGACCCTGCAGTTCAACTGGTGCCTGAGAAGCTCTTTTAGTTGTCAAGCATGCACACGAGTATGCGGGGGGTCAAACAAACTACTGAGTGAATCATTTTCAGTCGATGCAATGAATTCCCAGTAAAGTGCGGCGTTCCTAACATACTACCCAGTCCATATCATTGTACATATCCAGCATGACTTCCCTTTTTTTTACCCACTGAGATGTGATATCTTTCCAAAGTGTTCCTTTATTTTATCTTAATTTTTCTGAGCAGTGTTTTCACTTATTTAAAATTTAAATAAAACCCTTTTTTCCACAAAACTCTGTTGTCACTCTCCACATTAGGTTCCAGCTCATGATCCACGTTGCAGGAATATGTCAAAGAAAGCGTGGCGCTGATTAGCTGCAATTATTTTTATTATTTTGATTTTTTTATCATTTGATAGCGGTGGGAGCGGCAGCTAAACAGCAGGCAGCCGCAGCTGTATGAAATGAGTAAAAATTGGGCAGTCACAACAGTGTCATTTTTTTTTTCTCTTCCTTTGCTACAGCGTGATAAAAATACTTGTTGTATTTTTCTTTCATCACATCACCATTGCTCTTTCATGTCCTGAAAACTGCTCGCACAGTACGCGGGGTCTGTAATGCTGGTAATTGTGGTTGTCTGATTTAATTAGGAGAGGCTAATGTTCAGTTAAGCAGTGTCTTTGTTTTCTACACCCCTGTCCTTCTTCTGCTCTCATCCGCCTACTGTATCGCTGTCTCTCTCGTGCATTTCCCCATGGTTACACTCGGTAATGCCCTTGTACCTCCTGTCTGACATTTTATACTCCTCCATCACCCTTTGCCATCCGCCTTTCCATCTCGCCACACAGGAATTACCCTGATTATGATTATAGCTGTGATGATAATGATAACCACTGCAAAATTGCACTCTTTCCCTCACATCCAACACCCAGGAGATTATGATTGACTGAAAGGCTGCCTGCAAAATGTTTCTCCCACCTCATCTTTTTTCTGCTCTCTGCAATCTCTCTTTGTTTCTTTCTTTCTTCCTTCTTTCTTTCTTGTTGTGTTTTATTTGGCTTTTTTTTTCTTTTCTTAGTTTCCTTCCTCCGTCCACTCACTGCCCACTCCCTTTCCAGCTCACCTTTTGTCTCTCTTCAGTCTTTTTCAATTTTCTGGCAGTCTTTCATCTCTGTTGTTGTGCTCCTTTCAACCTTTCCTGGTCCATCTTACCTCTGCCACTTGTCCCCAGCTCTCTCTCTCTCCCTCTCTCTCTGTCTTTCAGCCCTTATTTGTTCTCATCTCCCTCTCACTACCCCTCTGCTCTCCTGCCTGCATTTTCTTCTCCCACAAAAGACCAAGATAAATGTGCTTTTTAGCCAGATTGCATTCAGGAAATAATTATAGAGTTGCCTTGCTTCTTGAAAATGTGAAGTAGGCAACATGAAACAGCTCTGTTAGTGCCCTTTGTCTCCTTTAGTTTTATGTTCTTTCTTGTGCTTTTTGTATATATATATATATATATATATATATATATATATATGTATATATATATATATGTATGTATGTATGTATGTATGTACATCAAATTGACAGGCATATGCAATTTACAACATGTTGCAGAATGTGATCAGATGCAGGTTCTCCCCACATTCAAAGGTCTGACATCCACAGAGCCGCAATCAGCCCAAAGCTTTGCAGGTTTAAGGAGGAGAAATCTGTGGAAGACTGAAAACTGCATCGCTCTGCCTCCCGCTTCTCTGAGGCGATCGGCCTTTTTCACCTCAGTCATAGTGAATCACAAGCAAACACGAATGACGATGGGTTAGATCAAATTAAATTTGTAACAAAGAAGGTGCCTTAAAAATTGAGTCAGAGTAATCAGAGTAATCTTACCATTTGAGCTAAAAGTAATTCTGTCTGACAGCCCTGAACTTTAACAGAAAAATACCACTGATGATAGTATTTTTCAAAATAGTTTTCGCTGCAGTCTGCCTATGTCTACAAAGATACTGCTTTACACTTGTAGCATTACACTTTACATAATATTAACTTCGAATAATTACCCTTCTTTGCTTGCAATGTCACATTCAGCTGTAGCACTTCTCTTAAGTGCTACCATAACGTATTAAACTGAAAGAGGAAAAAAAATATTTCGTTCTGAAAACACAAGCAAATAAAGCAAAGTTTTCTTTTATTTTGGAAGGAAAACCATGAATACCCACGAGCATACAAACACAAGGGGAACACAGGGAGGTAGGGCAGGACTACAGTAACAGAACTATAACAGGACATGACAGAGAAATACAACGAGTTAAGGACACACAGCTGGGACTAATCGGGAAAACTAGACAGGGATCAAAACTAAATACAATGCACACAACAGGAGACTACCAAAATAAAACAGGAGGAACTAAACAAAGGGAACATGAATGATGGAGACTTGGGAACACCAGGGAGGCAGGGTACACTGAAATGAGGAATATCGTAAACACAGCAGTAACTGGAACAGGGATACAGTCAGAAGTCCAAAAACACAGAATGCTGGGCCTAAAACATAGCAAAAAGTAGCAACGTGTCTGTCTTTTTATGCCCTTAAAACAATTTCAATAATACAGGATACATTTAGTTTACCAGATACACACTTGGGTGTCTGAGCAATGACGAGTTTTGTCATTTTCTTTATTATTTTATTGGGCTTATTAGGTAGGTACAGTGAAGACTGACAGGAAAGAGGAGGGAGGGGAGGACATGCGGCAAAGGGCCACGGGTCAGACTCGAGCCCGGGCCAGCTGCTCTCAGCCATACGGTTGCCTGCTCAGCCCTGTGAGTTAAACAGTCTCTGCATTTTCAGAGGCTCAAAAATAATTACACAAACTTAGATTGTTTGAAATATAAGGACGTTTTTTTGGTTGGTTGGTTTTTGTAATACCCAGTCAGTCACAGGCTGAAGATCTCCTGGATATCACCAAATTCTGTTTTGTTATTAATCGCTGAAAAGTTCGCTCTGTTGGGTTGTGATCAGCTGGATGATGTCAACCCAACAGAGCAGAATATCCCACGTTTGCAGTATGTTTTAAATCATTGTCCATTTGAAGCACAATTGGATCAGTTGTTTAGAGTTGATTTGATATATTTCAGTTGCTATTACTACTCCATCTTTATAGAGGGTGAAGCTCATGTGTTGCTTAAAGCTCAGCTCCACGTGTAGTCCTTGTGTGGAGGCTACGGACTACAATATTCTCTCACTCTCAATCCACCTGTCTCACTGCTCCTTCCACTCGCTTGTCCCTCCAGACTGGTGATACTGTCAGCTGAAAATCTCAGTATCAGTACTTTATCAGCAGCCCCTTTTATCACTACTTGTAATCTCCAACCTTCTCCTTATCGTGTAGCAGTACGATAACGCAGGCATCATGAAATCAGCACGATTCAATGGAGTATTTACATATAATAGTGTTGTCAAGCAGCATTAGGTATTCAGTTTTATGGCTGATTCACTGAATAGTTAGTTTTATTGCATAGCTATTCAGTTTTATCCATAATCACACACTGCACCACTGACTTTATGCGCTATAATTAGTGTACTAATGTTAATTTGTGTTTTTATTTGTTTAATGGCCTACTAGTTAGATTTTAGGTTGCTTTTTTTCTCAGTATCCAAAATTCAGAATGAATGTGTGTTATCCTCTCTGTAGCTCGACTTCCTTGTATTCGAGCGCCCAGTATGAACCGAGCAAGATGCAGACATTTGAGATTCCTCACCGCAGGCTTTACCATATTAATTGTACATTTACTGCTGCAATGGTTTTGTTTGTATTTCTTAGTTTACCTTTTTCCAAACCTTAAATGCTTCACTGCCTGTTTGTCTGTTGCTGTGTCTCAGATCGCATATATGTGTCCTTTTACCGCTTTTACTGCTTGCATAAAAAGGTTCACACTGACAAATACAGCACCAGTATCAGTAGGATTGTGCTGTGGTCCAAATACTGAGTGGCACTCTGCTCACTTCTTACTGGCAGTGACTGCCGTCTTGGTTATATGTAGGAGAAGGACTGGAGGCACCAAGCAGGGGGGATATTTTTTGATAAATACAAATGGTGATTCCAATATTTGCAAGATTCCATGTGTTGTAACTAGAGCAGGGCGATATGACCAAAAATAATTATCACGATATACATTTGAAAATTTGCGATAACGATATAACTGACGATATAATTGACACTAGACAAGATACTTTACAACTCCACAACTTTATTCGTGCAAAAAAAATGTATTTTCACTTAAACAAGCAGCTGTTTTTTATGTGCATTAAAGTTATATAAAAATGTAACAGTGCAAATGCAAATTCCTTGCTGACAGTTTAACCAGTGCAAAACTGGCCGACACATCCTCAGCATAACCATGTATAATATCCACAAAACTTAAAAAGAGGTTATACACACACAATACGGTAATATTATGTTGAAGCACAGTACGTATCACTCCGCGAGGCGCCTGCCTACGATAGCCGCAACGCTCCGACAATCCATCAAGTGGTGCGGATTCGTAGCTTAGCAAAGTCGTACTAAAACATTTGACAGATTTTCTAGCGCCGTTTACATAAAATCGTTTTGAGGTCAGTAAACACGACCAGAATTCATACATAAGGCCCATTGGATTATAAGGGGCACTGTCGACTTTCAGAAAAATCGAAGGATTGATTTTAAGCGTGCCGTATTTTCCAAAAAACACGGTAATAACGACGGCTCGCTAGCATGCTCTACCAAAAATAGAGCTTTGTTGTGTATCTGACGGACGAAAGCTAAACCAGTTCCACACCACTGAAGTTGCAGCATTTTTACAAACCAGTTCTGGTTCATCCGTTTCATTCAACGATCTGCTTTCGCTCTTCTCATTCTGCGTCGTCCCCATGTGCGTATGTAAACATAGGCACTGCGCATGCGCGTTTTACCCATATTCTATCGCCATATTTCATTTTCTTATCGTTGCCCGACATTACACCGGTATTACCGTGAACGGTATGATATGGCCCAGCCCTAGTTGTAACAGTTTTCCTGTTTTGTCCCAGTGCTATGTAACTGGCCACGCCTCACATCCCAGTGGCCCGACGGTCTTAATAACCTGTAACACTGACGTCGCAAATCATCTTGTAAAGACTCAAACTGGTCAAGCTACTTCCCATGGTCAGTCGCTCATAGACACCCTCCAGGTCGCCTAGCAACCCCAACCCAAATAGTGTTGAGGACTACATTCTCTAACTGCTCAGCTGCATCTGCATCCACCCGCACAAGCCAAGTGAGCACTGCTCCAGTGCCTTCAGCATCATCAGGCCACTTCAGCTCGGTGAGCTGACAGCGATGCAGGTGGATGCCTCCCTAGTGACCTTGATAGTTGGCTACCTGACTGTAAGACCACTGTCAGTGTGCGCCTGCAGCACTGTGCTTCAGACAGTGTGGTCAGCAACAGCAGAGCCTCTCTAGGGACCACCCTCTCTCTTTCTCTTTGGGTATTGCACAGAGACCTGCTACTTTCAGAAGTTTCCTGATGATTTGGCAGTAATAGGATGTGTCAGAGACGTGTTTTTTCCTTAATATCTGCTGTAAGATGTTCAGGATGTTTCTATGGCCCCTGGAGTTTGACTCTCATGTGCAACACTCTAACGCCCTCTCCATGACGTGCTAGACAGTCACAGGATTATGATCAGCAAACGATTCCTTCCACCAGAGAAAATCATTCCTACCTGTGGCCATCATACGTCACAATCCCTCCCCAGAACACGTGGACTATTTTCACATGCTACATCGTGTAGATTTTGGACATAGTATCATTTAACTTTGGAGTATTTGTTCTAAGACGTCGCACTTTGAAAGGAGCGCCTTATTTTTACTCATTTTGAAGAACAGGCATTGCGTTTTTCATATTTATATTTTAATTGAGTTTCTGTAATGAAGCACATTCCCCCGTGGGATTAATAAAGAAACCTGATTCTGATTCTCATTGTGAAATTCCCATTTCACTGTGCACAGACGGGCGTGTTTCATGCTGTTGTTTTTGTCTTTCCTTGATTATCTTGTGTTTCCTGGTTTGATCTTATAATATTAGTACCTCTCCTTTCGTGGTATTTCTCTTTTTCTCTTATTTTTTTCCTCGAGTTTACCCTTTTTGCATGTCTGCATGTCTTTCATTATTAAAGCTCTTCTTTTCCTGTTTCCTTAGCACTTCCCTCTTTTTGGTTTTTTGCATTTGTGTCCTCATTTCGATGAAATCATAAAAGCTGCATTTAAATACAGCACCGACTGTTATTTTCACAGAGGCTGAGAGCACCATCCTGTTATTAACTAGATGATAATCATTCTTTGTAAATGTCAGATTGTTTTGCAAGCTGCAGCACGAATATTTTCCATCCTCAAGTGTGTTCTTCTCGCTTATTAGGATCTCAACCCATCAAATAACATTTGCTGTGTTGTTTCGAAACCAGACAAATTGTTGAATAGGTGCTTGGCAAGCTGGACGAAGTTTTGCAATCACTCACATGGTCATTTTATTCTAAATTGTTATAGCTTCTTAATGGATACTGTTTGAAAGTCGTTGATAGTCGTTTGGTTTTGGTAGGTACCGGGACGGCAGCGGTACTGCCTCCTGATTTGTCGTTGTTTGTGTCGAAGCGTAAAGCTGATATAATCTTCTTAGGCTCTTTTCATTTATGCTTATGGCGTGCCATTGATTGGATCTGCTTTACTCTCGTATATGCATACGTTCTTTTTTATCATTCCAGCTACGTGTTAATGTTGTGCAAATAAACTTCAGGCTGTACTTGGCAAGATCTTAATGCAAAAATAAACCCGCTTTATCAGCCTAAATCAGAAACAGGGCTGCAACAGAGAAGAACATCCTTTTCTCTAATTAAAATGCCCCGCTTTCACCCCGACTGCTAAAATGAAATTCTGCTGTCAGGTTTGTTTCCCTGCGTAGGTGGAGATGATTTTTGACTGGTGTACAAAGTAAAACACACAGCCTGAAAGTAATTCCCACGCAGTGACAACTGATCACACTCAGTAAACCTTATTGTACTGTGTGCTTTCCTGATTACATGATTCAAGATTTGGGAGGTTTCTAAACTTGAATAATTCACTTATGTCTTGTAGACGTGCAAAGCCGGCTATGTCGTTTATCTGAAGGGGGTTTATGATAGGTTGTGAATTTTAATAATGTGGATCAAGTTAGAGAAGCAAGGTTGAGATGAGCCTGTCTTTATTGTATGATCTGTAAATATTAGGGGTGCAACAATACTCGTATCGGTATTGAACCGTTCGATACAGTGCTTTCGGTTCGGTACGCATATGTATCAAACAATACAAAATTTTTTATTTATTTTATCAACCTTTCTTCTGACGATGCTGTCTGTGTTGGGAGGTCAGTGGATCTGCGTTCAACTACTCCTCCTAGGCTGCACTGTTGAGTGCAGATCCACTGAGCGCAGCGCAAGCTAGCAAGACAGAAGCTAAGCTCGTTGCAACATGGCAAATTGAACCTCATTCAGATCTGGCCTTTGGAATTATCTTGGTTTTCATGTGACGTATGACCCTGAAGGTAAGTGCGTCATGGACTAAAGTAAAATAGTATGTCGGATGTGCCAGCAGTGCTCAATTGGTGGGAACTAGTGCGTTAGCACAGTTTGCTCGTTAACATGTTGGCCGTCCAGCCCCACGCACGGGGCGATCCGCGGTAGCTCGTTAACGGAGATTTGCCGAATATGGCGTTAACGTCATTTCAACGAGATTAACGCTGACAGCACTAGTGGGAGCACAACGAATATGACTGCACATTTACTCCGACATCATCCTAGTGCAAAGACAAGTGGAAGCGGACAAAAACAACAAGTATGCATGCTACAAACTTTACCCGAGTCATTTAGACAGCCGTTAGCACATGATTCTCCTTATGGGGACCTGATATGTTTAATATGCTGCTGAGACGCGCTCCCACAATGCATTGCGGTGTGACGTCAACTCCAAAGCCCTATACCCCAGAAGAAGCGTATAGTATAGCTTTTATTTTGGAAAGAGCCATTTCTCTGTAATAAACTCTCTTTTCCAAAGATGAGTGATTTCTCGATCAGATAGATTTTTTTTTTTTTTATTACTTTGTTGTTTCAGCAACATTAAATTTAAAAACTGTACTTTTGAGTTAAAATATATATTTATAATTTTAATAAATGACAAATTAAAAAGGCATGAACATTTTTTTTGTATCGAAAAAATATCGAACCGTGACACCAAAGTATCGAACCGAACCGAACCATGAATTTTGTGTATCGTTGCGCGCCTAGTAAATATGTATAAATTTGAATACTGTTTTATGGTGACTGTCATGTTTTTTTACTTATAGCTTATAGCACATTTAAGCATGAGAAATTGACCCCAAGTGTTTCAAAGATAGATTTACATGCCAGGGCTCCAAAAATACCAGTTTCAAAATGCATGAAAAGCTGAAAGGTATGTTTTGTTGTGTTTTTAATAAGTATTGTGGGAAGTAAAGATCACAGTGATCTAGTGATCATCAAATTGTGTTCAGAATATGCCAAAATGATGACAATTCATCTCATAAATCATGACACTTGGCCTTAGACATGCAGAGGATTGCTGTGATAGAAGAGAAGGAAGGATAGCCTGTCTAAAGCAGGTTTCGTGGGTTTGTTCTCCTTCGTGTTGAAAATAACACACACTTTGCATTAAAATACAGCAACAAAAGGCTCCTCAGCAACTGTCAGTATGCGACGAGCTGGGACTGAGAATGGTTGTACATGCATGCAGCGGATTATCCATGTTTTCATTGGTAGTTGTAGTTTTGTCGTTGATACATTATTTGGTATATTTATTGCAGTGATGGCCTCACAGACAGGATGATGGATTGGATGATGGACTGTGATTTAATAAACGGTTGAAGTCGATCGATTGTAATATCTTAACTGACAGATTGATGAATATGGCAGGATGTGTATATGGATGCGTTTATGTGTGTTTGTGTCTCTGCGTGTAGGTGAAGTGAACTCACGTGTGATTTTTGTGCACGTGAAGACCTGCTGGAGAGAGACACATGGCTTAGTGCCCATGAGCTTGGTTTTCCTCCAAGATGCTGCATAACTCAACACTCATATATGCATGAACGTATTTGAAACACAGGCCTGTGTTTTCTTGTCTTTTCCCCCGATACATGGTGCAGCAGATTCCCCTGACACAACATCAATTCCACGCTGAACATTCAAGTCCAGTCAATCCAGTACATTACCAAAATCAATAGAAGAGGTCCTCATGTGCTCTGCTCTGATGTGTCTTCGCTGCATTTGCTGTTTTCCAGTTTTATGAATCAGGCCCAGTTTGAAACCCCTTTGAAAGCACACAGCATGTGGTGCAGCTAAAAGCCACCCTGTAGAGGAAAGAAAGAGGGCCTCTCAGCACCAAACTCTACGCTCTGCGCACTGCTGTCAGTGTGCCACTTTACCACATGCTACCACGAATCAATACCAGTGCATTACTATAGAAACAACATGGATCAACACTCTCTTGATGGCTTTTGTGTACAGTGCATTTCTTTCTTTACCGCATAAATGGCCTTCCATTAATGCTGAAGGCATTCACTCAAACAGTAGAGAATCGCTGAACCGATTCTGAAGACTGCAGACGGCTCCGCTGATTAGGGCGAAATGAACGAATTGCTAAATTAATTAGGTTTTATTCCAGGCAACCTCTGAGAATTTTCAATGAGGAGACCAAGAACCAAGGAAAAGGGACCGAATTAAGCAAGATCGGATCAAACCTTGGGTTAGGTGTAGGCAGTGTTGGGGAGTAACGGAATACATGTACCGCCGTTACGTATTTAAAATACAAAATATGAGTAACTGTATTCCGTTACAGTTACCGTTTAAAAAGGTGGTATTTAGAATGCAGTTACTTTGTTGAAATAAATGGATTACACGGCGGTACTTCCCTGTTTGATATTGTGGCGGGTCAGGACTGTTTGGGTTTTGTTTGACAGCTGTTCTGTTGTTCCAGGTGGCAGCGTTACGGTTGCCATGGTTACAGGGTGACGCTCTCTCTCTGCGTGTTTCCTGGGTGAGAGAGGCCTTTTTGTTGTTGTTGTGCTAAGCTAATAGGCAGAATGCTACAGGTATAGCTCTAAAGAATGTAGCATCATAGGCAGTGTAGTCCGTGCTGCAGGGAGAATGGACTGCCATACCCGTTATGTGTCTGTGAGCGAGGGAGGGAGAAAAAGGAAAAGTACGAGCTGTCATCGAGCAAAAACGGGAGCTGGAAGCATGTAAATATAATAATAACCACTGCAGCCAAGAAGAGTGCCTGACGAGCCCAGTTGTAAGTAAGACTCGACTGTACACTGTGTTCGTGTTTTCCTCTGAAACAATAAGTCCTGTTGGATCAGCCTTTCAACGCCTCTCTCTGTCTCTCGCAAGCAAAGTTGACCCAGACAACAAAGTAAAGCTAGTTTTCAGCTACGAGCCGACACAGAACCCACCGTATTAGTCAGAGGTCCCTTTACTACGGTTCGGAGCCGCGGACCTTCAGTAACAGTAATAAATCACAGCAATAGTACATTCATGTAGTTGTAAACAGCATGATAATATATTAAGTAATCCAAAGTATTCAGAATACGTTACTCTCATTGAGTAACGTAACAGAATACGTTACAGAATACATTTTGGGGCATGTATTCTGTAATGGAATACATTTTAAAAGTAACCTTCCCAACACTGGGTGTAGGCAACAGGTGGGTGATACAAACCATGGCTTTACGAAGCCGTTTTACTGACCCCATGCAAACCTAAAGTGAAACTTTCAAAACTATTATAAAGGGAAGCTGTCGTGCCTCAGACTGTGCTGGGGAAGTTTGTTTTGCACATAATTGCAGTGAATTATGTTGCCGTGACGCTCCGAACATTAAATATTAACTGTCTCAGACTGTCGTCCTTATGTTGCTTATCTTCACTAAATGAAGCACTTTACACAGATGCCATTTGTCACAGTTATTTGCTGTCAGTTCATATTTAGCCCTCCTGCGCAAGGTAGCTACCGTCTGCACCTCTGTTCAAGCTTCTAATGTCAACAAAGTGGAATTTTGAATGAGAGGACAGACGTATTTCTCATGTATTAATCTTTATGAGATAATCATTTTGTTTTTGTTTTCCTTTAATGTTTTTGTCATCCAGCAAACACTCCTGCTGTACACAAGCATGTGGCTTCCAATCTCATTCACAGTAGAAACCTACCTCACAGCAGCAGGAGAGACTACGGAAATGTTTAAGGTGCTGGCTGTCTAGCCCAAAGGCCCAAATATGTATATATTTTTTTCTGTAATCTAAAAGATCCCTGGAAGACCTGCTCGGAAGACAATGGACTCAATTTGCAGTTAATGACTTGTTCGTTTCTTCTGTGAAAAACAAGATAAAGACATTTGGATTCAGGCATTCATTAACATTTTGATTAATTACCTCTACTTATCTGCCTTGGTACAGTTAGTTTCTCTCATCTTTTTCAGAGACCCACATGGAAAACAACTAGAAAACCTTACAGCTCATATCTACGTTTAAGATATACAGAAATGTGAAAAACATAATGCACTCTAACTGCCTCAGTAGGAAACAAGAGGGTAAGGAGTAGCCAGGTGCTCAGTTAAGTCTCAGTTAACATATTAAATGTTAAAGTTCATGGCGATGCAGTTAGAGCAAGACTGAATAAGCATGGCTTGTTTGGAACGTTTCCAGGAGAAAGCTTCTTCTCTTTAGTAGGCTTGATTACTGTAACAGCATCTTTACAGGTCTACCTAAAAAATCAGTCAGACAACTACAGCTCATTCAGAACTCTGCTGCTCGAGTCCTCACTAAGACCAAAAAAGTGGACCACATCAGTCCAGCTCTGAGGTCTTTACACTGGCTGCCTGTCCGTCAGAGGATAGACTTTAAAGTTCTGATGCTGGTCTATAAAGCTCTGAATGGTTTAGGACCAAAATACATCAGTGACCTCCTGACCCAGTATGAACCTTCCAGATCCCTCAGGTCATCTGGATCCGGTCTTTTATCAGTTCCCAGAGTCAGAACCAGACACGGAGAAGCTGCATTCAGCTTTTATGCTCCATATATCTGGAACAAACTCCCAGAAAGCCTCAGATCAGCTCAAGAAGACTCACCTGTTCTCAGCTGCATTTGAATAAAGCACCAAATCCACACTTTTAAGCTTAAATTTCAAAACTTACATTTTAACTACTGATTTTATCTACTGTTCCTTTTTTGGGGGGGGCGATCGTGGATCAAGAGTTGGGAGTTCGTCTTGTAATCGGAAGGTTGCTGGTTCGAGCCCCGGCTCGGACAGTCTCGGTCGTTGTGTCCTTGGGCAAGACACTTCATCTACCGCCTACTGGTGATGGCCAGAAGGGCCGATGGCGCGATATGGCAGCCTCACTTCTGTCAGTCTGCCCCAGGGCAGCTGTGGCTACAACTGTAGCTTGCCTTCACCAGTGTGTGAATGGGTGGATGACTGGGTGTGTAAAGCGCCTTGGGGTCCCTAGGGGGGACTAGTAAAAGCGCTATACAAATACAAACCATTTACCATTCCTTTTTTTTTAAATAATGCTTTTTATTTGTTTTTGTTTTTTAATGTCTCTGTAAAGCACTTTGAATCACCTTGTTGTTGAATTGTGCTATATAAATAAACTTGCCTTGTCTAAAAAGAACATGGCAGCACCTCCTAGGTTTGCAAATTTGCAAGTGAACAAATCCCAAGGTTTTCTGTAACAATGTCCTTTGGAGAGATAAGACCACAGTGGAGATGTTTGGCCAAAATACAGTTCCAGAAAACCAAACACAGCACATTAGCACAAACACCTCAAACCAACTGTCAAGCCTGGTGATGGAGGGGTGATGATGTGGCCTTGAGTCATTGAGTCGAGCATGAACTCCTCTCTATATGAAAGCATTCTAGAGTCAAATGTGAGACCATCTGTCTGACAGCTAAAGTTTGGCCCAGACTGGGTCATGCAACAGTACAACGATCACGAGCGCACCAGAGTTCACAGAATCGACAACATAATGTCTGAAAATGAAAAAAAAACGGTGTGTTTCGATGAACCAGAGCTGTGCACAAACTAATGTCTGCAAACCTCAATGAACTGAAGCAACTTTGTAAAGAAGAATGGAACAAATACTCCTCCACAACAATGTGTCCAACTCATTAAGTCACAGAAGGGCAATCTACAAGCTACTGAATGATGGGCTGTACTTAGCATTTAAAGGACTGAGCGTATTTAAGACCTACTGAGTCACTGCCAACTGTAGCCTGTTCTGAAACATGAGAGGTAACCTGTAAAACAAGTAAACATAGTGTTGTTTGAGAAAACAAAAAGGGCGGCACTATGAGAATAATTAATGTCACACATTTTATTTATCTCAGATTTGGAAAAATTATATTATAGTAATTTAAAAAGTAAATTAAACACAAACATACATTAAAAAAGTCGAACGACTGATGAAATAAAATACAATATGACAAAAAAAATATGAATTTGAAATTTAAAAATCAAAGTAAAATAGGAATTAAATTAAAATATATTAAGTAAAAGTGCATTTTTCAAAGTCAACAAAGCAAAAATAGCTCACTAATTATAAAATGTTAAAGTTAGACAGCAGATGTGTTTCATTGCAGAGAGTTCTTGCATGTATGAAAGGTTTTCTGAATCGGCGTGTTAGCGAATGAGCTCCGCAGCAGGTCCGCCGAGCGGTGCAGAATGTGGTCGGCATGATCCGTGATGGATAACAGTGTGTTCTGTGACCCCCTCTCCACCACAGCTGCCACAGCTGTGTCTGGTTTGCAACCAATCACAGAGCCAGCGTTCCTGATCGGTTTAGTCAGTCTGTCTCTGATGCTGCTCTCCCAGCAGACTACAGGAAAGTACACTGAACTCGCCACAGCTGATTGATAGCAAATCTTCATCATTTTCTGCAGACACTGAAGGATCCCAGCTTCCTTTGGAAACAGAGCCGGCTCATCCTCTTTGTGCAACACAGCCTCCGTGTTGGTTTTGGTGCAGCCTGTTGTCGATGTGGATGCCCAGGTACTCGAACCCCTTTTCAAATATCCTGCCGCAGCATAGACATATTTCTATAGCACATTTAAAACCAAAGTTCTTTACATTAAAATAAAACAGAATAAACAAATTCTTTTAAAACATGGTGGCACACACATTCTCAGTGTTTACATTAAACAACGCAACACTGATCAATCTTCCAGAAGTCAACAGTTTCCAACAACTTGACAGAAAAAGGTTTGTCTTCAGCCTTTTTCAAATAACTGCTTGTCTGAGGTCACCCAGGAGGTCATTCCAGAGTTTTAGTGCAAAAACAGCAAAGGGACGAGCTCCTGTTCAACAAGCTTTGACTGTGGGGTCATCGGGAGTGACTGAGAAGCAGACATTAACGATCTAAAGCAGCAGTCCTCAATCCTTTTTGCGCCACGGACCGATTTATGTCCGACAATATTTTCACAGACCGGCCTTTAAGGTGTTGCGGATAAATACAACAAAATAAAACCAGTACCGGTACCACAAAAAGAAGACTTAATTATAACAGACAGGAAAAGACCCAGGGAAACCGAGTTAATGATAAAAACGATTTTAAAAAATAACGATAAACCATCAATTTCACACCCGTGCCCTTAACTCTTGCAGCCCGCTGCCAAGCAACTCATGGACCGATACCGGTCCGTGGCCCGGAGGTTGTGGAAGGCTGATCTAAAGGAGCATAGGGACGTTAAATACAAGCAGTGGCACATTACACTGGATTCTGTAATGCAGAGAGAGAAAGAGCACTGGAGTAATGTGATCTCTCTTTTTTTAATGAATTTTAAAAGCTATAATAGACTAACTTCAGTATATGTTTACAGTGGTCCAGTTTAGATGCAAGACCAGACTTTTTTGTTCTGAGCTGGAAGAAACTGCTCTTCAGCACTGCATTTGTTTCTCTGTCAAATTAGTGTCAGAGCTTATCGCAGTGTTGTTAATCTGCGTTTTAGTGAATGGAGTTTTAAAAGCTTCAGCCTCTCAGTTAATACTGGAGAGAGAAACAGTATGACCTTCTTTAACTGTAAAATCCAGTTGTTTTGTCTCCAAAATCCACTCATTGAGCCTTCTTATTTTTTCTGAGATTTAAAGGTAAACAAATAAAAAGATGTGTTAGGACAGAGAAGAAGCACACACTCTTCCTCCTAAAGCTGATCACCGTCTCTCTGCTCTTATTCACATTCAGACGCCGATGCTTCTCCCAGAGCACTCCACAATATCATCCACTAGCGCTCTGTACTCCTCCTCCTCCTCCACCTCGTGCACATTACTTATACAACCAACCGCTGCAGAATGGTCAGACTATTTCTGTAGGTGGCATGACCTGGAGTTGTACTGAAAGTCAGAGGTTCGCAAGGTGAACAGGAACAAGTATTTGAACCAAACCTCGGTGGGAAATTCCTGTAAGTTTTGTGCTTCTTTTCCAAAAAGAAGATTTTTTTGTTTCCTGAACCTTCGACATAACTAATTTCTTTATTCGTTTTTCCTGACCTGGAACAGTGTTTATGGATCCAGGGTTTCAAGGTTGAACAGTTAATTCTAGTGCTGATTTAAATCTGTTGACCTTTGCATGAGTGACTCTCCAAGTCTGAATTCTGATTTCTTGTAACCTCAGAACAGCGGGGTTGTCGCTTGGTAGCACGATTATTACTGGATTCAGTTTTGTGTTTCAATGAATGTTGTCGGCCAGAGAGAGAAACCACACAAATACACAGTACGGGAACTTAGTTGTTGCTCGTTTCAGACTGTCTGCTTTCTGAACGAATGGACGTCTTCTGCAACCACTTTAAATTTGTTTCATGTAGCCTTTATTTAAATGTAGCTGTTTATCCAGAAGGCCATAAATGAAAAAGAATTAAGCATGCTAAGAGCTAAAAATTAATAGAGACAGGTGTGACTCATCTTAATGCACCTAGCTACTTATTGGGTAAATCAGCTTGCTGTTTAGTATTATACATGGCATATGCTGCATTTTTTTCCTCCTTTTAGCTCCATTAGTGCAGCGAGTGTGTGGGAGCCAGGGGCAGTTCAGTGTATTAATTGACTGAGGGCCTGACACTTGACTGTTTTGGAAAGATTCATTCATTTTGATTCATATAACTGTTGTCTGCTTACTTGTAGGCATACTTTGCTCTGTCATAGTCTGCAAGAAACAACAATGTGGTGGAGAAAGTTGCTCAGCTACCTGACGGAGCGAGTCAGGAACAATCTGCACATCACTGTCCATGTGAACCCAGCGGGGGAGCCTGTCAGGTAGCTTCTGCTACTTGCCGCAAACTACATCCGATATCAGCTGATGCACCGTATTTTCCTGTCTCCTCTTTTTAGCCTTCCCTCTCTCATCTTCTCTGTGTTGCTTCTTGTTTCACCATATTCTGACCTGTATCCCTCAATGAGTGCTTTAACACAGATGAATAACCCTACGTGTGCAACGGCAATTAGAGCGGAAAATTTCATCTACTAATGTGTTTGGCTAGGTACTCACTGTGAACATACGCCCGCTTTCAAGGCTTCGCCGCCACAGGTTTATGAGAAGGAGCTCTCTGTGATTCACACCGCAGTCCTTCTAGGCTGACGAGGGCACGGTGCTTAATGGCACACCTTCTCTGCAGCAGCTCTATTTGTGGGGGCAATTTAATCATCTAATAAAAACTTTCCTTGAAAGCAAACAACTCAGCTGCAGCCTTATTTATTTACTATGTAGTGCACTGTAAATGGAAAAGTAGTCAAACAAAGTGGTTTACAGACTGTAGGGCAGGCAATATCAAAAACAGATGCAAAGTCATGAGACGAAAAGAGGATATAAATGCGTAATATTAATGTAATATGTAAAAAGCTAAACACATGTAACAAAAGCAAGACAGAACAAAGCATAGAAATAAGATATAATACAAAGAAACTCCAATCATTAGACGCCCCCCTATAAGCAAGCGACAGTGGAAAAGAAAAACTCCCTTTTAAGAAACCTTCAAAAGAACCAGGCTAATTGAGCAATCTGCCACAACTAGCTGAGGTGTCAAGACAGGGAGACAGGACAAACGGCACATGATCACAAAAGCAACCAAAGCTCTTTGAAAACCTGTACATTCTTTTTCTTAAAAGTGTGAGAGGAAACATTTCATTGTGGAAGGAAGACTATCCGGTCTTTAAGCCTGACGTCCAATCTCTGCTTCAGGTCCCAAAGTCAAACAAACACGGTGGCATCACTGAGTGTTACAAACTGTCTAAATTTTTATTAAAACAATCAGTGTGACTGCTCTTCCAGGTGTAACAACTGAGTTTAACATCCAGGCATCCGTGAAAACAGAATTTATTAAATGTGTCATTAAATAACTTAGAAGTTAGCAGGAAGTTAACTCGCTAGTTTCCACCTAAACATAATATAGCATGTTCTGACTGACATCTATGCTATCACTTCTGACATAAATGAAGACAGGAAACTAAACAGCAGTGACTTTTGTGGGGTTACTTAAGTTGGGCTAGCTGGTATATAAAGACGTGCTATGTTGTGGCTAGCTACACAGCTATGGTTAGCATGATATAAACACATTAGCATAGTGAAGCTGGAGGATGAACTGTCACTACCCGATCCGTACCGGAAACCTGATCGGACCACGCATGTGCGAAAGGTGTCTACTTCCGGTCAAAGCATTTTACGATAGTTACGGGTCAGAGTATCTGTTAAGATGTTAAGAATAACAAGTATGTCTTGAAATGTTTGCAATAATGAAACCTTTCCAAATAATGTAGACAAAAACAAAAAATAAAAAGATAGTTACGGATCAGGACTCCCCGATCCTTACTGCACATGTGCAAAGTCGGACCGTACAAATCCGGTCTACCTGATCCGTACTGTGCATGTGCAGAGGTTTTCTTCTTCTTTTCTTTTGTTTAATGGCAGTTTACTCCCCAGTGTACGAGGATACCGCCACCTGCTGACCGAGTGAATGAGCCCTATTATAAACTGAACTAGCGTCATTACAAATACGTGTTAAATTTGATTTAGTGATACTAGAGTGTGTTTATGCTTGTCTGTGTGGAGAGGATTGTTGGAATAGTGATGATGATGTCCGCTATCACTGTCAATTGTCAGTAAACACTTAATCTGGCTGATGAATCTTCACATGACACATTACTAAGTCTTTATTATTAAGACTGTAATTAGGCTCCATTCTTATTATTTTACGGTGCTGTTGTTCAATCGGGGAACGCTCTCTGTTGAGGAGAAAAGCATGAATTTGTTTGTATACGGATTATCCATTGTTTAAATGTCCCGGGCAGTCGAAAAGGAGGCAGAGCTGTAGAGAAATGCTAGGAGCTAACTGGGCGCTAACCGTGTCAGTCAAATACATAACTGTCGCAATGTTGGCAAAGAGAGGAAGTAACGTAGGATTTGAGCATGCTTGGTACCGATCGGGTTTCCGGTACAGATCGGGTAGTGACATGAACACTAACTTTTTTCCACTTGATGAAAGTTAACGTGAGGGTTCTAGATGGTTAGGGACAAATGCAATCCCAATTACACGATGCTGTAAACAGTCCAAACTTCAGTCAAGAGAACAACTGAGATAATCCATCGACAATACCAGGTTAGTCATTGATATGCTGCTGCATGGGCTGGGCTGTAATTACAATGTAAGGTTTTAAAAACTGAGCTTTAAAATGAATAGTGTTAATAAAAACCGAGAGAGGCCGACAGTGATCACTGACTGTTTTGGGGGGCTTGTTTAGATGAAATAGAACAAGACACAAAGCATTAAAACATCTTAAAAACACAACAGCCTTAATAAACGCAGAGTAGTTTGGATCTGGAAGCAGGGTTCATACGTCATCACTTAAAGACCAGATTCCAGAGTTTATTGGAGCACTGTCTTCAATTGGGGAACAGGTACTGCAGTGGCAGATGTTCAACAGTCCAGCATGTCAAGGACTGCTTAGAGCACAGGTCCCCAACCTTTTTTGCGCCACGGACCGGTTTGTGCCCGACAATATTTTCACGGACTGGCCTTTAAGGTGTCGCGGATAAATACAACAAAATAAAACTAGTACCGGTACCGAAAGAAAGAAGATTTATTCATAACACACGTGAAAAGACCCAGGAAAACCGAGTTAACAATAAAAACGATAACAAAATAACGCTAAAAAACGCTAAAAACCCTGAAAAGCATACATTTCACACCCGAGTCTCAACTCTCGCGCCCGGTACCAAATGACTCAGGGACGGCCCGGAGGTTGTGGACCGCTGCAAATGCAAACACACAAACACCTTTTAAAAATTTTCTCTTTCAAGCCGTGAAAGGGTTGAACAGACTAAGGCACCACATGTCGTTCTAGTGTGTGTGTGTGTGTGTGTGTGCATTCAATTTGAATAAACCAAGCCATGGTTGCCTTTGTCAGCAGGGATGCCCTACATTTATTTGTTTTCCATGTGATTATGTTTTTAAGTTAAAAGGCCTTGAGGTGCATAGCACAACAAAAAGATACACACAACAACATTCAAGAAAACATGACATTTCCGAGAAAATATTCAAAATTATGGCTTCAAAACTTTAGACAGTTAGTGCCTGATTCACTAGTCCCTGCACAAGTTGAGTTTTGGTATGTAAGTACTGTCTGTATTTACAAAGAGAACGCAGAGGTGTGAACTGTTTTGTACCCGATTCTGTTAGTTCCTTTCTCAATGTGCAAATTACAGAGAGGAGAGTAATTAAATTCAATAACTCTTTGGACCCAACTTCCTGCTAACTGCTAATGATTAGAGGTGGGAATCACCATACATCCCACGATACGATATTATCACAATACTTAACGCACGATACAATATCATTGCAATTTTTTTAAATATTTTTTGATATTCAGATTCTGTACATAAAGGTAAACTTTATCAATATTCATTTTATCTAATAACAAAGTCTCACACTCACTCTTTCTCTCATTTCAGTCAGTTTTATTGTTGACAAACTGAACGGTTTGTATTACAGTCTAGTCCAACTTAACTGAATGCAACCATCTGGTACAATTATAGCTATTCTGAACTATGCAATTTATGAAAACTATGCAGCCCCTTCAGCAACTGAAGAATTTGAAAGTAAATTGAAACAAAATATCATTTTACATTAAATAAAAAAGTTTTAAACTTAATTAAAATAAAACATGTCTTAAATTAAAATAAGTAAACTGTCATGTTTATTGCTGCCAAAAAAAAGTTAAACACATTTGGACAGTAAAGGAATGTCAAGATTCTTGCTCAGAAAAAGGATCAACATGCTCTGAAGTCAGTCCACAAAAACTTTTTTGTAACAAAATATCGATTTCTGCTGTCCCTGTATCGATACATTATTAGCAAACAAAATATCACGATACTACACAGTATCGATTTTTTCCCCCACCCCTACTAATGATATATAGCCCCACCTCCAGAAACAGACATCTTATTTTTTGTGCTTTGTATTGAAATGAACTGAATGCATCTGTGCTTAGAAAACAGCACAACTTTCGCAATTCACCCATTTGCTCCATTTAATTAATCTGTCCGTTTTCAGATTTGGTCTGATTTTTGATCACAGTTTAGAAGTTGTTGAACCATGAATTGTGGATTTTTGTTTGTGTGCTGTAGCAATGATGGTTAATTCAATTGGTGCATTGATGTAGCTAATGTGGAACTAAACTGAACTAAGCTACGCATGGCTAGGTCCCATGACTGCACATGCAGGTCTTGGCAAGCATACTGAAGAACATTAACTTTTCCATAAAGTGTTGTGTTGTCTGTTTTGTTTCCATTTTTCTTGTTTTGATTGTTTTTTTATGTTTTGCACCTCAGGCCACCATGAGCACAGAGTTGCACAGTTTGGTCATTTGGAGCATCCTCGATGTAATTTTGCTCATGTGGACAGCTGCTGTAATAATAATGTAATAAATTCTGATGATGTTAAAATAAAGACTAAATTTTAAGCACAGAAGGTTTCTTACATTCCTCAGACACAATTATTCCCCACAGTACCTTTCAGCTGATGCTCAATATTACCCTGAGGACAGTGGGTCGGGTCTCGCCATGAATCAGCGTGTTAATGCGAGATTGACGCTCGGTGTTCAGCAAATGGGGTCTCGCAAGCTAGGTGATGCTGTAGCAAAGACCCGAGGCTCACTGTAATTGAAAATGACAAGGTGGATGCGGTGGCAGAGATGGGCGGTCGCCTGCACGCACACTGGTGGAACACACGTGCGCACACATTTCCTTTTTCTTCGCTCTCTTACCTTCTGCTGTCACACACATTCACTCCCCCGTCTTTTCTAAATCACTCACACACACTCTCGTGGCCTGGTTGTAATTAGTGGCACAGGGTAGTGGTCACACATAATCCCGCTAATTGGGCTGGCAGGCGCCATTACCCAGAGCTAATCACCATTCTCTGGGTGACAAGGCATCCTGGCCTTCTGACCACTAGCTGCTAGCAGGATCCATATCACATTGCCAGAGCTCAGTGAGCTCTACTAAACCAATTAACCCGCCAAACTCACTGACTCACTTTGTAGGTCTCAGGCAGACTTTGCCTTACCTTATTTAGTGACAGCCCATTTGGACTGGCTAATATAGCTTAAGGGCTGTCCTCCTGCAAGGACCCTTGAGCAAGACAATTTACTTCATCGTTATCTGTGCTGAACATAGAGCTATTCACTGGGCTAATGTGGGAATTGTTGCAAAATATAATGAAATTCATAAATGGGGGGTGCTTCCTCCAACTTACAGAGCTAGTCCACTTCACCACCAATGACTAGTTCTGTGAGAGGCCTAAAAGATGCCCTGCTGGTGCCCTAAGGTTTTACCAGCTGGTGGTTCTGGTACTTCTTCTTATCTTTCCTCTGACATGATGAATCCTTTAAGTGCCCTATGAAGTGAATCTGGCCCATCAGAGCCTTGAGGCTTGTCAGCCTGTGAGTGGGGTAGTCCTTGGATGGGAGGGAGAGGACTGCTGTCTGGAATTAAGGCAGTAACATGAACATGCCTGAATGGGAACAGAGAGAGAGGAGGGTTTTTTTTCTAGCTTTCCACACCAGGAGGCTTTCATTTTCGTGCCCATTAAACATGACCCGACTTTAATTGTATTTGCAAGCTCCTCGACCAGACCTCATTTTCAAATTAGGGTTTTGTAATTCTTTCCCACAATGCTTGATTTAGCATTGGCTGGCTGTAATATCAGAGCAGTAGCTTTCCATTTTTATTGTTCGCCTAATTTTGTTTGCACGATTTCATATTTTGTCTGTAGAAAGTACATTTAGGGAAAACCAGGCGTGGTCATTTGGAACGAGTTTTGGAACTTTCCATTTATTATTGCCCACGTTACCATCTCATTTACCTAATTTTGCATGTTTGTTGAAGCACAGCACTGGTTAATCTGCAAAAGCAATTATATAAACACGCTGACATTTTAAATAGAGTTAACAAAACCGGTCCAGGTAATGGAAGGGATAATAAACTAATGATGACTTGATGAACTAACTAGACTACTTTATTTGCCCATCAATTTTCTTAACCACTTATCCAACCACAGTCAATTAACCCAATCCCAATTATTACATATGGCAAATGGCAGGATCCAAACTGGACAGGTCACCAGTCCATTACAGGGCTGAAGGCTAATTTAGCCATCCTTTAATTATCTCTGCACCATATTGATTGGGAATTGTGGGAAAGTGGTGTACAGTGGTCCCTCGCTATAACGCAGTTCATTTTTCGCAGCCTCGCTATTTCGCAGATTTTTTGGGGGGGGTGCAATTTTGCATTTTTGTTTTTTTTTTTTTTTTATATGTGTTCTGCATCCTGATTGGCTGTAGACCATTGTCAATCAATCTCATGCCGTGTTTCCTGTACAGTACAGAATGCATTCAGCTTGTCAAATTAACATAAATCTTCGCTAGCAGAAGACGACAAACACAACAGTGTCGATGACAAAGGAACCTGCGGTAGCACCCAAAAGGCAGAGGAAGATGCTAACCATCACAGAAAAATTGGACTTCTGAACATGCTAAAGGAAGGTAGAAGTTACCGTATTTTTCAGACCATAAAGCTCACCGGATTATAAGGCTCATTAAGTGAAACAAAACAGTCAGATAAGTCAAACTTTACTCAACTCATTCCTCTTGCTTCCTCCACTCCACTACCATTGATTAATGCTGAATTCTCTCGGAGCTGCTCTATTCCCATGTTCTGGACCTGAAAACAGCATTTGGTCTTTGGTTTCATTCTATAACACTGGACTTATTTTTCTATAAAGGTTTGAACTTTGAAAGTGTTTAAACAAGAGAGAAAAGTGTCAAAATGTTCATACCTGTCTTAGAAAAGTGAATAAAGTGTGTAGTGAGGGGTTTTACAGCCTTAAAACATCTAAAATAATTGTAAAAACTAAAGTTGGCTACTGATTTCACCTATCGCAGGTTATTTTTAGAACCGAGGGACGAGGGAACACTGTACTATCAAACTGATCAGCTATTATCACAATTTTAATCTCTATGAACTGATATCTGCCAACTTGCAGAGTCTAGGCAGGTTTTTGGTTACATTTTTGGTCTTGAACCAATCACGTTTGAAGGTTTAGTTTCATTTAGGTAAATGGTCCATGTGGCAAGAAAAAGAACAAATTTGCAGATTTCTAATCTTGAGACCACTCTTATGATGATTTATCATTTTATTTCCTTCATAATGAATAAATACTTGTTACCAGGATGCCCAGAAACACCGGTCATGGTACTCGGGTACAGACTTGCCATGCTTACAGTGTACCCATCTTCTTCCGGCAGGAGAAAGTAGCACATCACAAGGTTCAGATCATCTCAGACTGGTTTCTTGAACATGACAATGAGTTCACTGTACTCAAACAGCCTCCACAAAAGAGCACCTTTGTGATGTGGATGTGGATTACATTATAGATGTGAAGCTGACAAATCTTCAGCAACTGTGTGATGTTGTCATTTCAATATCGACCGAGATCTCTGAGGACCCTGTTGACTCTTTGCCATGAAAAATTAAGGCAGTTCTGAAGGCAAAAGGGGGTCACAATGCACATCCCTAATGTAGAGGGAGTACAGCCTCCTGCACTGAGTCTTGCTTTTCGAGAGGCTTCTAAAAATCACAATAAATATATTGCAACGAGCAGACAGGAGAGGAAATGACTTGTTTCACACTGAGCATTATTAGAGGGCTGTAGAAAGGGCAAGAATAAATAAAATCTCTTTTTTTTTCGTAACTGTGAATCATGCAAAGTATTATATAAGAGTATGATAATTTAAATGTGGAGCCTAATAGGTTCGTTTAACTCTCATCCTTTATATTTATCAGGTTAAAATTTGGTTCATGGCCAAAGTCTTTCAAAGGCCATGATATTCTCATTGCTCAAAGCTGAAAATGTCCATTAACAAATATTAGAATACGTGAACGTTACACACCAAAAAAACAGACCTACAGTATAAAATCTACTCAATAAAACGTGTCTAACAAGATGCATTAATTTATTTTAATAAAAGTAAGCATTATCTGCATTTACACCTTAAAATCCTAAAAGCAAATTTAGTAAAATTTACATAGCATCTTTCAGTACAATGCATAACTAGTTGCGACTTAAGTGAGTAATATAACTCTCGAAATTACTGGTGAGCAGTGATTCACTCTTAACAAAGATCAGTGAGTGACAGTTGCTGGATTCAAGGTCCAGTTTGCCAGGAACTGGACCACCAACTCAGCGCTCCCTTTGTGGCCCATGTGCAGTGAAAGGGTTACAGCTACAGCTCATTAGTGATAATTAGTATCAGACTATACAGCGATCTAATGCGGGTACCTTCATTAGCACAGCTACACTCTACACTCATGATGTTCCCACGCACAAACCCACAGGACACCATAATAAAATCATTGTGGTCCATCAGCATTGACTAATATTACTAATTAGAATGTTACACTACTCATCACTTGATAATTAATAAGTGATATATTTGATTTTCTCACTGTTATTGTTGTAGACAAGTGGAAGTCCTCGGCAGTAAAATCATGTAAAGTCTCTAAAAGCCTGGCTTCACGTTTACCAGAAAAACAAGCCTCTGAAGTAAGAAGACTCAACGAACATCAAGCCCCTCGCCCCCAGCACCGCGATACAGCCCATCATCATCCTCCAGCGTGAAGAGTCCACCTGGGTGGAGGCCAAGAGCCAGCTGGGAAAGGAGCAGCAGCACACACAGGATGAAGGGATATAGAAGGAGACAACTGACACGAGATATGTAGGAATACAGAGCCAAAGAAAACAGGTGATGCACTGGGCCCTGACGATGGGTGGAGTCAACCCACCGATGAAGAGAAACCATTAGCATTGCTCAATTTTTGTTTATTTTGGCATCTAAAAGGTCATTTCTCTTATTTTCAGGCCAGTTTTTGTGTTTTTTGTTTTCTTTTGCCCTCTTAATTTGCATATATTTGGCCAAACTGTTAAATTGCTGCCATT
Organism: Neolamprologus brichardi; assembly: GCF_056152115.1. Taxonomy (NCBI): domain Eukaryota; kingdom Metazoa; phylum Chordata; class Actinopteri; order Cichliformes; family Cichlidae; genus Neolamprologus; species Neolamprologus brichardi. Next base: position 42,841,533 of record NC_142106.1, on the reverse strand, counting down.
TTTTTGTGAGAAACAAAAGGAGACACAAAAATGTCAACTGAGTTATTAACTACAAATTGTTTTGCATTCATTGAACTCCTCTTCACTCAATTTGTTGGTACTGGGAGAAAGCTTCGGGAGTAGAAGGTAAAGTTGAGCTGTGGGATATTAATTCTGTTATCTTCACTGCAAAAAAAAATAGTCTCCCTGAATTCAGAGTTCATTTTAATCCAGTATTTTTCAGCCAAAAAGGAAAATAAATAAAAAGTTGCTGTTATAGTTTGAGAATTACTGAGTACTAAATCTATAATTGTCCAACTAGATCTGACACGTTTGCCTCATGTTTTATTTATGCTCGACATCTAATGAGTCTAGAGCATTTTTATTCTTTGCTTCCTCCTTGCTCATGAATTGGAATCACATGTATTTTCATTTTATTACTTTTTTCCTTTTTTTTCACACCAGATGGAAATTTACTGTTAAAGATGTTAAGATTTAAATTCAAATATTCTCAATAACATCAGCTCAAGCTTCTTTTTTAGCTTTCCAAAAAAAACCGAAAAGAAAATCTGATTTGCCGAAAACAATTTTCTCATGGGCTGTAAAGCATAATGAAGTTAGCCCGAGTGCGTGTGAAATGTCTCCCCTCTGACTCGCTGAGCTAAAGTTTCATCTTGATGATCGCAGTCCTGTAACAGTTTCGCTGCTGAAAAAACAGATACGATCGCATAAAACAGAAAGCAGTGGTGTGATTTGGAGGAGATCACAAAGAAGGTCGCAAAACTAGGAAATATTTATGGCTTTTTGGAGAAAAACCTCCATTAGGAAATTAATCAAACTGGTAGTTATAAAAGAAAGTAGCACAGCCTTATCTGTGTGCCCTTGAATTTATTTCGCAGGGGAACTTCATCAAACTGGTAGGTAACTCTGACAAGGACGATATGCTAATGCCTCGGGCTGATTGTGGAACATTCAGTCTGGTCATATAAATATAAATATACAAATTCACGTCCCTGATATAAATCTCCACATACCAAAGGTGCACTGTTGGATTTAGATCTGGAGACTATTGAGGTTGTTTGAACTCGGGAAAACGAAAATGAGATGTACACAAGCGCAGGATCCAAACCGGAAGCCAGGCAGCGAGCGAATAAAAGATTATTTCCCCTCTAGAATACAGTACAGCTGTGAGTGTGTGTGTGTGTGTGTGGGGGGGGGGGGGGGGGGGGGGAGGGGTGGAAGCTGGGCCAGGGGGATACTATGAAGAAACTGGGGCACTGAAATGAGAGGAGAGCATAGTAAGAGTGGTCCAGCGGTAAATCAGTGAGTTCCCAAAGTCAAACCGAATTACCTCACAGGTGAAGGGAAGCAAGAGGAGACGGGTGGAGCCCAAGGTCCAGGTGAGCTCAAGGCCGAGGCGCGGGGAGGCAGGCAAGTGAGTGACAAACTAATTGGCAATCGTTTACCAGCAGCAGGTGACCAAGGTCCAGGTAAGTGGGGATGACTGAGGCAAGAACCCCACACCAGGAGCCGACTATGAAAACAGGAAAAAAGGTCTTATATCCTGCTGGAATAACTGCCCACAGGTTGCCGGGCATGGAAGAGCAACCAGTCTCCACCCAGAGGAGGAGGGCTGCTGCTGAATAACTGCAGAGTCCCACCCAGACCATGACACCGCTTGAGATGGCTTGAGCTTCGTGACATGGAAGCAGCATGTTCAGTACACTGCTGTCATAAAGGGCATGGGCAGCAACAACACTCAGGTAGGATGTTGTAGAGTGTCCCAAGAAAGTCTGCCCAAGCCCATTACATTAGTAGCCTGAACTGCTAAATGCGTTCATGATGTTTATGCCAAAGTCTGACCCTACCATCCAAATGTGTCAGCAGATATCGAGACTCCACAGACCGGACCACATGTTTCCAATCTGGTACTGTCCAATTTTGGTGAGCCCATGGAACTGTAGCCTTTCAAAGAAATAAAAAAATATATATACATAAAGTGCTTTACGATGTCTGCTGTTGTGAACTGGAATCGGAGGTGAAAGCTGAATCAGAGGTATGTCTCCGTAACAATGTCTCCATTAAATCCCTCCATCCATGTTTCTTAACCATGCCATTAACTTATCCAATTCAGGTTCAGTTCAAGTGATATGAAAATGTGTTTTCCTGTTCAGTGTGAACAAGAAAAGTTTTGGGAGCCCTGAAAGTGCTACAATATATGAAGTCTTCTCTTTTTAACTCCTGTCTATAGTTACATTTATCGAACATGGGCCATTTTCCAATGTTGGTTAAGGACTGTGGTTTTAATTAAATAGACATGTTGTCTTTCCAATCACTTTGTACTTGATCCGTAATAACCCAGACTGAGAAGGGTCAGCTGTGATCCGAGCTGCACGCCCCAGTGTCCTGGAGGTGTACAGGTCCTGCAGATATGGGAGTCTGCAGCCAATCACCTTCTCAGCAGAGTGCACAACCCGCTGCAGTCTCTGTTTGTCCCTAGTGGTGGCTCCAGCGTACCACACGGTGATGGAGGAGGTGAGGATGGACTCGATGAATGCAGTGTAGAACTGCATCATCATCCGTGTTGGCAGGTTGAATTTCTTCAGCTGCCTCAGGAAGTACATCCTCTGATGGGCCTTCTTTATGACGGAGGTGATGGTGGGCTCCCACTTGAGGTCCTGGGCGATGGTGGTACCCAGGAAGCGGAATGAATCCACAGTGGTGTCAGTCAGGATGATGTGGGGGGAGTGGGGGCTGTGTGCTTCCTGAGGTCCACAATAATCTCCACTGTCTTCTGTGCATTCAGCACCAGCTGCAACAACCTGCAACAACCATCTGCTTCAACATCCAAGAGTTGTGCATTCAGAGATGCTCTTCTGCATACTTCTGCAGTGGTTGTTTGACTAACTTTTGCCTTCCTATCAGAAGCAGTCAGGTTGTTCACCTCTAATCTCTGAAATTAACAAAGCATTTTCACTTAGAAAACTGCCACTCGCCAGATAGTTTCTCCTTTTCAGACCATCACCTATGTAAACCCAAGAGATGGTCGTGCATCTTCCCCATTCTGATGCTAGGTTTAAACTTCAGCTATTTAGAAATTAAGTAATACTGAAGTATTAGTCAGTCAGCGAATCCTGGTAACTCAGATTTGATCTTTTATTGGTTTCTCCAGTAGAACTAGAGTAGCCAAGGCATACATGATAAGAAACACTGTGATTGGGGAAGTGACAAATTAATATGCAAGAGAGAAATAAATATATCACATCAACTGTAAGCTGACATAACCTAATAAAGCATAAAAGTCAGCCAGAAAAATTACAGTGAAGGGCAATCTAAAAGCTAAACTATGAAAAGCAGGGTCGAAGAATAAAACATCCAAAGCACAAAGACGTGAAAAGAGGCAAATGTGTCACCTTTTTAGCCACAGTCACAGCTGCCTTTGTTTATCCACTGTGATAGTGATCTTATCATTTTTACACCCTTATGATTTATTCCTTAATATTCAGAGCACACAGGAGCCCACTGAGCACAACAAGGAGCAAAAAAAGTAAATTATGAGTTAAAAAGGGTGTGAGGTGAAAACTATTAATTAATAGGTCACAGAGCAATTAATGTTCTCTGAGTGGGCATGCTCTCTTTTTGCCATCCGTTCAGGTGCAGAAGTTAGACCTTTTCACATGTGCTCACCTTTACAGTTTTCCTCGCCAACTTAAAATCAGTGAGGGACTAGGACAACCACAGCCTGTTCTCTGACACGATCTCCACCGAGTCAATGCATCTGCACACAAGGTGTCATTAAAGGTTTATTGACTGAAATCAGCTCCAGTTCAGCGAGCACACTCAAGCAAGACAGATTAAAATTAAACAAATACAGCATCCACTGTTGCTGCCTGGCTTTGTTTTCATTGCTTCTCTTGTTGAGAGTGTGTCTTCCTGATGTCAATCAGTATCAGTAAAGCAAACAGGGGCATGGCCTCGCCGACATTAAATGCCAAGAAGTGCACAAATATTCTGTCACTCTGAGTGACAGTGAAAATATTTTAGTTTTCAGGCTTTAATATGAGGAGGCATCTGTCTTTGTGTGGAGGCATCGCTGTTTAGCATGTCTCAGTGAACATGTGTGTCGCATTGTTGTCTTTTTGCTGTAGCACAGTTGCAAAATGGAAATTTGCCTCCCTGTTCCCCAGTTGATGCTTCTATAACTCTTATATGCAGATGAGCGATGGAGACTGCAAATTTGAAAAGGCTGTATTATCATAGATTCCTGATATTTTTAAATGAAGGCGACTACAGTTCCCTTCTTCTCGCCTGCCCTTGTAAACACATCCACCTACTTTGTGTTACATTGCTGTCAGATGCAAATACTGCTTTCCTCGGATTCCTTGGATTATAGAACGACTCCATTTCTGCCACCTGTGGCTTCTGGTGGATGTTTTCTGTTGGCCTCCAGAGCATCTGTAAACTTCACCACATGCGTATATGATTGCACTGAAAGGCATGTGTTGCATTTGATAAGCCCCAGCTTTTTTTTGCAGTATAATCGAGGGAAGAGTATCGACTAGAAAGCCTGGAGCAACTCATATACGTCCACTAAAGAGTTTGCTTTGCCTTTTAAAAGCAGCTGAGCTTCAACCATTAGCAGGCTGAGAAAGTAATCTACATTAAAAACACGTTGCCTAACATGACAGCACGACCCATATGCGGGCCTACATAATGGAATCCAGATTGTCTTAAACTGTTATCAGCTGAGAAGCGCATTGTAGATGGCTTTTTGTATCTGAAGGGATTTACTTTGACTGAATATCAGATAAGCTATAACTCATGGAAAGTCAGGCAAAGCAAGAAAGAAAGTTTGCAGGATTTAAGATACCCTGCCTGTTTCCCTAAACTGCTGCAACTCCTCTTTGTGTTTTCTTCTGACTGAACTAAACCCTTTCTAATCTGAACACCTTTCCCTTGGATATCCTTCCCTCGGCTCTCAGCTGCATTTATAGGGAGCAGTTTATTTTAGAAATGTTCTGAATTCAATTAGAGAATCAATTTGACTCGTTTCAAAAATCCCCTATAACAAATGGAAATGTGTAATTTCCAATTACTTTCTGTCACTTTCCTTAATTAGGCCTTTAAATAATTATCATATTTAGTGATCACTTGTGAGGAGAAATCCTTTCAGACTGAGTTGATTTGGGATGAGAGAGATGGCGTATGTAGATGTGGTCTGTTTTATATTTCTGTCAGCGGAGTGACTCCACGCCACTGTAAGTCCCTCTAAGCGCTGAATCAGAGCGAGACGGCTGCAAAGGTCTACGTATCAAGATGGAAGAGTAAAGAGGCAGGGTAAAGAATAATAGGCGAGACAGCCACCTCACTTTTTTCCCCCATTGCATCACCTTTTTTTTTTAAATGTTCTTTGTCTCCACAGGACTTCTACTCTCCCCCATCTCTTTTCTCTGGTCAATTTCTTCCCAGTGTGTGCCACTCACAGTTTCTCCTCTTTGGTCTTTTTGACCTTTCTCACTCTTTTTGTGTATCTCTCTCACGCGCTGTTCGGGTCTTTGCCGAGCTTCTTCGCTCCCGCCTCATTCAGTTGCCACTTCACAGCGTGACATTTAGGGGGCAATTGAATTGTGGTAGTTATAGATTGTGACTGCGACATTTTTGTGTGACTTTTTTTTTTGTCGTCTGTTTGTTCTAAGCGGCCGATAATCGATAACCCTTCCGGTGTCTTTGTTCACCCATATACCGTCTACCACTGTAAGAGAAGCAGCTGTTATAGCTCTCATTAGCTGCATTTAATCAGAACAGGTTGACAATAGAATAAAGAATATATGTTGACCTAAATAAAAGTTAGTTGCTCTTGTTTCATTTTTCTACTACCATAAAGTATTTTTTTATATAAGAATATAATTTTGTTATGTATTCTCCCCAAACCTCTCAGAGCATAGTCATCCAATACAGTGCCGAAACTGAAATTTAATACCACAAAGATTATATGATTATCAGTGTTTTTTGTTGGGTTGCACAGTGGCACGGTGGTTAGCACTGTTGCCGCACAGCAAGAAGGCCCAATTCCAACATCAGGCCGGGGTCTTTCTGTGTGGAGTTTGCATGTTCTCCCCATGTTTGCGTGGGTTCCCTCCGGGTACTCCGGCTTCCTCCCACTGTCCAAAGACATGCAGCTTGTGGGGATAGGTTAATTGGATAATCCAAATTGTCACTAGGTGTGAATGTGAGTGCGAATGGTTGTCTGTCTCTGTGTGTTGGCCCTGCGACAGACTGGCGACCTGTCCAGCGTGTACCCCGCCTCTCGCCCTATGACAGCTGGGATAGGCTCCAGCGCCCCCCGCAACCCTGAAAAGGATAAGCAGAAGCGAATGGATGGATGGATGGATGGAATTTGCGGTTTTGGTTCAAACCAAAAGCCACAAGCCATAAATGTCTTATCCAGAGTGAGAACACTTTGAGCCTAGGACAAAAACCGACCATCAAATGGCAGAAAAAAAGACTTGGAACTTGCATGTCGAACATAGCAGTATCTATTACTAAAGAGTGTGATATTTCCTTCAGGAATTTTGAAATCTCAATCAAATTTGTCTTTTAGAGATAGCTGACACAACAAACAAAAAAAACGTTAATGTTGATTTCTTTAGCTGTAGCCCTGCAGGGCCAAGTAATTGTCCCCAAACTAAACCTAATAACTGGTTTTGCCACCGTTGGCAGCAAGAACTGCAGCCAAGCATTTGTCATAATTGGTAATGAGTCTTTCACATCACTGTGGAGGAATTTTGTTGGCCAAAATTCCTCCACAGTGATGTGGAAGAATTTCAAAATAGTTTTATTGAAAATTGTTGTTTTATGCATGAACAGCCTGTTTGAGGTCATGCCAAAGCATCTTAGTAGGATTTGAGTCCGGATTTTGATTAGGCCACTCCAAAAACTTTGTTTGTGTTTTTGTTATTGGGAATCATTCAGAGGTGGACTTTGCTGGTGTGGTTCAAATTATTTTTCTGCCTTATAATCCAAGTTCACTGAGACTGGGCCACATACTGATGACTGGATGTCTGTCAGGATTTCTGGTAGAGAGCAAAATTTATAGGTCCATCATTTACAGCAAGTTATACAGGTCCTGAAGCAGCAAAGCAGGCCCAGACCATCATATTACCATCAACAGGTTAAGGGGGGACAAATACTTTTTCAAGCCACTGCATGTGCAAATATGCCTACTCCATAATGGTTCAATCGCTTAGTTGCTAAGGAAAGACAAAATGGCATGCATATAAAGCAAATCAGACGTAGTAGAGCTGCAGCTATAGGATTTACTGCGCTAATGCTAGTTAGCTAGCTTGGCTAACAAGCTAGATCTGTGACATCAAATGGGATGCTATTTCCAGCTAGTAATAAACAGACTTAAAACAATTTGCACATATCAGGAAAACTGAATAAGCAAATCTTTATAATATATATTTACTGATGTAATAAACCAAGTGAAAAGTTGCAGCATGTTGTCCTAAACTTCTGTTAAGGTTTTGCACACATATGTCCGCTATTGATGTGATGTTAACTTCGCCGCCAACAATCATCGTGGTTACCAGATAGTCCAGTAACCACCACTGGCGTATCACATCCATTATGACGGACAGCTACTGGGGTCAATATGCACATAATGTCATAAAGGAGCTACTGCCTGGTGGTAAATGGAAAGAATACAGGTTTGTGTGCTATGATTGCTGGGTTTTATCTCTTTTCTCCGTATTCTACGGTCTTTACCTTACAATATAAAGCACCTTAAGGTCGTTGTCATTTGACGCTGTATAAACAAATAAAACTGAATTGAATTGAGTTGAAGGAGCTGCTCTCTGGTGGCCACTAAGAATGCTGTTTTATGTGCTTTTACTTTGAGTTCAGATGTGAGTGGTCCCTGGAAGTCGATGACAGTCACATGGATTTGCTAAAGTCTGAGTCAAGCGGGTCTACAGACCAGTCAGTGACCCCTGGAAAGCACCTGCCACTAGAGACAAACATGTATTCCCCAACCAGTTGGCAAAAAACTGGTTGCTTGAAAAGAACCTTTCTGAGAAGCTTCAATGTTTTACACACGCCTACTAAGTAGTCTCCTACATAAACACATTTAATCCCCTTTAAAAATATCTATTAACGTCATTTTTATAAGGCAGAGGAACAGATTTGTAGCTCTAACTGAAAATGCTTGTTTTATTTAGGGGCCAATGGCAGCTCTGAAATTTGTCAGTTTGGAGAAAGGGGCCTTAATAATACTGATTATGTGATGTCATATGACTTACAGTGGGGCAAAAAAGTATTTAGTCAGCCACCGATTGTGCAAGTTCCCCCACTTAAAATGATGACAGAGGTCAGTAATTTGCACCAGAGGTACACTTCAACTGTGAGAGACAGAATGTGAAAAAAAAATCCATGAATTCACATGGTAGGATTTGTAAAGAATTTGTTCGTAAATCAGGGTGGAAAATAAGTATTTGGTCAATAACAAAAATACAACTCAATACTTTGTAACATAACCTTTGTTGGCAATAACAGAGGTCAAACGTTTACTATAGGTCTTTACCAGGTTTGCACACACAGTAGCTGGTATTTTGGCCCATTCCTCCATGCAGATCTTCTCAAGAGCAGTGATGTTTTGGGGCTGTCGCCGAGCAACACAGACTTTCAACTCCCGCCACAGATTTTCTATGGGGTTGAGGTCTGGAGACTGGCTAGGCCCCTCCAGGACTTTCAAATGCTTCTTACGGAGCCACTCCTTTGTTGCCCGGGCGGTGTGTTTTGGATCATTGTCATGTTGGAAGACCCAGCCTCGTTTCATCTTCAAAGTTCTCACTGATGGAAGGAGGTTTTGGCTCAAAATCTCACGATACTTGGCCCCATTCATTCTGTCCTTAACACGGATCAGTCGTCCTGTCCCCTTGGCAGAAAAACAGCCCCATAGCATGATGTTTCCACCCCCATGCTTCACAGTAGGTATGGTGTTCTTGGGATGCAACTCAGCATTCTTCTTCCTCCAAACACGACGAGTTGAGTTTATACCAAAAAGTTCTACTTTGGTTTCATCTGACCACATGACATTCTCCCAATCCTCTGCTGTATCATCCATGTGCTCTCTGGCAAACTTCAGACGGGCCTGGACATGCACTGGCTTCAGCAGCGGAACACGTCTGGCACTGCGGGATTTGATTCCCTGCTGTTGTAGTGTGTTACTGATGGTGACCTTTGTTACTTTGGCCCCAGCTCTCTGCAGGTCATTCACCAGGTCCCCCCGTGTGGTTCTGGGATCTTTGCTCACCGTTCTCATGATCATTTTGACCCCACGGGATGAGATCTTGCGTGGAGCCCCAGATCGAGGGAGATTATCAGTGGTCTTGTATGTCTTCCATTTTCTGATGATTGCTCCCACAGTTGATTTTTTCACACCAAGCTGCTTGCCTATTGTAGATTCACTCTTCCCAGTCTGGTGCAGGTCTACAATTCTTTTCCTGGTGTCCTTCGAAAGCTCTTTGGTCTTGGCCATGGCGGAGTTTGGAGTCTGACTGGTTGAGGCTGTGAACAGGTGTCTTTTATACAGATGATGAGGTCAAACAGGTGCCATTCATACAGGTAACGAGTGGGGGACAGAAAAGCTTCTTACAGAAGACGTTACAGGTCTGTGAGAGCCAGGGATTTTCCTTGTTTGAGGTGACCAAATACTTATTTTCCACCCTGATTTACGAATAAATTCTTTACAAATCCTACCATGTGAATTCATGGATTTTTTTTTCACATTCTGTCTCTCACAGTTGAAGTGTACCTCTGGTGCAAATTACTGACCTCTGTCATCATTTTAAGTGGGGGAACTTGCACAATCGGTGGCTGACTAAATACTTTTTTGCCCCACTGTATGAATGTTTTTGATGTTTGTAATGATCAACTCTATCGCATATATTATATTTTTTGACTATTTGCTTTGGACATAAGTACGAGAGACGTTAGAAGGACAGGAAAAGATATAGTGGCAGTCAACAAAAGCGAGGCTGAACTGACAGAGCAGTCATTATGTAAGAAGTGAGAAGGAATAGGAGAAATAATGAAAGGGAGGAGGGAAAACAAAAGCAAATTAGTGGAGAACAGAAGGCAAGAAATGGCAAAGAGCCATAGCAGGAGGACATACAGTAGGGAGACGAAAGAAAGGGTGGAGAAAGGTTCAGAGATGACAAGAGTGCAAATAGTTTAAAAGCTAAAAGCAGAGAATAAAAAGAAGAAAATATTGACACAAACTGAAAAATACATGTATTGTCTCTGACCCAGTATACAAACCAGGGAAGCAGCAAAGAAGGACTGTTTAACACAAAAGGTTATTGTAGAAGTGTAGTGTGGGGGTGGAGAGTTGTCTAGAGCAGAGACTAATTTCCACTGCAGCAATGCTGACGGATGGACTAAAGGAACCTTATTTTACCCCATAAATTTTTTATTCCTAGATCCTCCAAACTATTAGCTGCTCCCCCTTTGTTCCTGTCCTCTGCCTCTCTACCTTTCTTTCACCTTACTTAACCTCCCCTAAGCTCTCTACTGGGACCAAACCTTTAAAATAACCGTGGCTTTGTTCTAAGTCAGCTTTTTCTTAAATTTACTGGAATCAGGCTGGAGCTTCCAGCCTGAATGATTAAACCCTAAACAGTACTAATAAACTACGCTCCATGTACACCACATGTACTGTTGCAGTACTACTGGATAATTGCCCAATTACAGTAGCCTTTAAATTTATGGGGGCAGTTATGATACTGTTTGTGTCTGATGCATTATTTAGCCGACTTCATTTACCTTTGTAAGGAGAAATTTTGTATACTGAATATCCTAAATTCAGTGCTTTGTACTGAGGCAGACAATTCCCTCATGTACCCTTGATTTAGTAACAGTGGGCTATCTTTGTCAATGTCTGACATGATTTATAACTTAACTCTGTATAGGGAAAGGGAGCCTGAAAAAAGAGTTTAAGTTATAAATGGTCAAGATATAACCTTAAAACTGTGTAGTATAGATTGGATTCTTTGATCTTAGAAACAATGTCTAATCTGCCAACATAGTTACATGTGAAGCGGTGGGAGTATATAAGTATTACTTCTTCCCACTGCTCTTTGAGCACCAGTTGTACTAGAAGACAATATTTTCCTTTCTGTATATATGCTCTATCTTGTATATGTGTAAGCATATGCTAAAATAAATGATCAATCAATCAAGCAAGGATACAGTCTGAGTTTAGAGCTATGGTAAGCTTAATAGTATATATGCTTTTGGAAAAGGTACATTCCTGTTTAAGACATTGATTTCCAGCTTTCCCCCCCTAAAAATAAAGATTTTTAATGAAACGGCCTCAGTACAGGGAATGCAGACTAACGAACAGCCATAATACTAAAACTCCTGATGGGTATGTAGCATCTGTAATCTTGCAAAAAAAAAAAAAAAAGAAGAAGAAGAAAACACATCAAAAATTGTTTTTCATTAACCTGCTACCTACAATCAAGGGCAGCCTCTGCACCATAAAAAGGGAAATCAGAGCTGAAGTGGCAAAAAGTGCAGTTCCTTTTACAGAAAGCATAAAACATGGATGCTGCTTTATAGACGGAAAAATGAAGCAAATAGGGAAGTGCCTAAAAAGCTGCATTCTATTTGAAGACGGCCAGATAATGATAGCTGTGGCTGCAAAAAAAGACTTTGGTCCTATGGCACTTTCCTATGGGCTGAGTCACTCACTATGGTCATACTGGGGTGGCTGTAGCTCAGGTGGTAGAGCAGGTCATCTACTGATCGGAAGGTTGGTGGTTCGATTCCTGGCTTCCCCTAGTCTGCATGCCAAATATCCTTGGGCAAGATACTAACCCCAAATTGCTCTCCGATGCATCCATCGGAGTGTGGATGTTATCTAGAAAGCACCTAGAGAAATGTGCTTGGGTGAATGCACAAGTTGTGTAAAGTGCTTTGAGTGCTCAGAATTTAGGATTACTGCATGTTATAGATCATCCTTGAAGTTTGTGCTTCAGTTCTGAAAGGTGTTTTATTGGTCCTTAGCACAGATCAAACGTACTGTTTGCCACCAGGCAAGGCAGGCAACTGCTTGAGGTCACAGGTCAGTGAGGAACCCATGTGGTCTGGCAAACTGCAGGAGTGTTTTTTTAGTTACAGTAAGAGAGACCCTACCACCCTCAGGGGGCCCCACATGGCTGGTCACTCCGGATGCCAGTTGCGTGCATGATTCAGTTTAAACAAACCCAATAACAACAAGCTACTCAGAGAAACTAAAGAGCAGTTATCATTCTGGGAATGAAAAGGAAAGAAGAAAACAAGAAAGAGGAGAAAAAAGCAAGATAGAGGTGAGTGAGGCAGAAAATAGCAGTTAAATATCATTTTAAATAACTACATGCTGCTAGTCTGGCATTAACTGTGTGGGGTGAGACACTTAAATGTTTACTTTACATTAGCTAGCTAACATTAGTTAGCTTAGCCAGCAGAGCAGCCTTGAGTCTCCAGCTCTACTGACTGTGACAGGAGGAACAATCTGATATCCCTGTATTAGTGTTCTTCCTGCATCTCAATAATAATAATTATTATCTCAAATAATAATGTTGGGCAAGGATCAATTGACCAGTAGTTGTCTGAGCATTTATTCAGCATTAACCAAGAAGGTAGCTACCACGTTTAAAAACTAGCAAAAGAGTTTTAAGGTTTGTCTTTTCCCTTTTCCCCCCACATTGCAAAGCTATGACATCAGTTTCAATGTTGGTCCTGGACCAGTGTTATTATAAAGTAAACACACTAACACAGAGACATCAGATACACTGTGACATGACTGAATCAAGTGTGCAGTTTTTGGCCCAATATATGTGTCACAGCACTGGACCTGTACTACTATGCAGCTTGCTAATCAAGCTTGCTAGTGTTAGCTGAAAATTAAGCATATGAAATAACGCCTGGCCTCAAAAAACCAACACGGTACCATCGAAAACGCTTAAAGCAGAGCCTAACTAATGGGTGCCGTCACAATGGCTACATCCATGTTTTATACTGTGTATTATGCAGACATGTAGTAGTCTATGCAGTGGCTTATTGTGAGTCTTGTCCATTACTGAAGCTAGGTGTGTTTGTGTGCATCTTCAAGTACACGTGCAGTATTGTGTTTGAACTCAATAAGCTGCTCTTAAGCCTCCAGATGCGTGCCAACACAGATGACTCCAGCTTCTTCCTCAGCAGGAGGAAGACTTGTAAGAAAGAACACAACAAACACAGACATCTTGTCTTTGTTGTATTTGATTTGAGATAAGCCAACAGGACAAGTCTTTCATTTTCAAAGGCTTGGAACACACTTAAAGCCCCAGAAGGCAGCCCACTGAAAAGTGGAAGTTAATGTTTCCCTCAAAGACGGCCCATTCAGTTGCACAGTCTCAATCACAGCCGTTCAAAGATAGCATTCCCATGACTACCTTTATATCTGGTGAATTTCTCAATGTGACTGAGACAAGCTTTGTACTCTATGATCCATGTGTTGTTTGTTTGGTCTCGTCATTAAAAAAAAAAAAAAAAATCATGGAACTGCTGAAATTGTTAGAAGCTTGATGAAGGAGTTCAGATGGATGACCAGCCTCGGCAAAGTCTGTCCAACTTTTGCATCTCCATCCACTTCCTTCGAACAACAACAATGAAACCTTCACTTTTCTGTGTGCTGTTGGAGTTTTTCATTTTAGCTCCATGCGAATACTCTCCTCCACTCGTATCAATAAAGTTGGAGTGAAGACAGGTGTGAGGGCGGATGTTTTTTTGTGAAAGCCAGCGTGTGCAATTTCGGTGTTTTCATCACATTTTTCCTGCCATACGCAGAAAAGTTTCAAGGTTTCGCTGAAACATGACGCCGAGGGTTGAGAACAACTGTATGCTTTCTGTATTTGATTAAGAAAAACAGTCCCCTGCAGTGTGTGCTTTTGTGATGATCAATACTTGTCTTATCCTTTTTCTTTTTCTGACAGCTGAGGATCTGTTCATGGCGGCTTCGCTAAAGAGAGCAAGAGAGTGTGTGGGTTTGTGGATATCTGTCACTCAGCTTCCGTTGCTTTATTCCATCAGAGCGAATTAGATTCGACAAAGCCGAGTTCAATATTAACGTGATCACAGGAGGATTTTTTTTTCTTTTCCCTTCAGCTTGGATTAGAATCTGGTGTTTATCTAGTCTACTTTAGATAATGATGTGGGCCCATGATTTGAGACTTGTATTAACTTAGCAAGTTTGACTAAAGTTTCTCCTTTATAAACATACATTAAGACCCAACTTCCTCATCCTGTGCATTCACTCTCTCGTCACGTACTTTCTTGCTTGCACTTCTCTTCCTTTACATCTTGCTCGAAGACGCTCTTAACAACTGATTTCGTAGCTCTAATAAGCTGTTGAAGGAGTTGACGGTGCGCTCTCAGTATCTGAACTGCATGTCCTTGTGCATCATCTTCTTCATTGTTAACAACCTCAGTGTTTTCTTTGTGGAGCTGCCTGCTCTCCACCGCTCTACAAGCTGTGAGTGTCAGCTGTTATCCCATCAATCCCCGTTGCTTCTTCTGTCTTGTTCTACACCATCACTCTATCCATGTGGTTGTCTCTCTTTTTCTCTCTGCTTGTGGTTCAGGCCGTCCACCCACGCTCTCCACCGTAGCCGTCTTTTTTTCTTTTTTTGGATTGACTTTTCAGGCTAAAATGTGCACCAGACACTGACGCAGTGCTAAAGTACTCTGTAGAGGTTTAGTTATTTGTTTTGCGCGTCACTTGTCTAGTTCACTTGGATTGAGGCGCACTTGAAAACACACGATTTCACAAAATACCATCAAAGGGTAACTGTCAGTTACACTTAGTTACATTGTGTTGGCTCATCCGTCCTCACTTTCGTTCTCTGTCTTTGTTGACTCTACTCTCCAGCGCTAGGACTGCTCTGATCTTTGTTGTGTCTCTTGGAGTGGACCCCATGGGCGCGCTGATGGAACTGGCTGAGGCCTTTTGACACGAGCAAGCACTTCAGTCTTTCCTCTGTGGGCCAGTGCCAGGCCTCAGTTGCCAGGGACATGATAGAAGAGGGCGTCAAGAACAGTACAGCACCATCATCTTTGCTCCATCTTCCTGCCTGCCTCTCCGTGATTTGTTCTGCTGCTTAATAGCATTTTTCTTCTTTCACAAGTGTTTTTTTTTCTTTTTGGCTCAAGTGTCATCTGTGAATATTTGATTGATTTGGTTTGTTCAGATGAATCTTTCACTCCCAGTATCGACCCACTGTTTCCCAGCTCTCTTGTGCTCATCAGCATGATTTGCAGCTATTTATTATACCAGTGGAGACTTGACTGTCACTTTCTGTGGTTTGTTGCTTATCAGACACGCCTTTCTGTAACTAGGGAAATGTCACTGTCATACATCAAGCAATTTGCTTGTTTGGGGAAGTCGATCTTTATTGTCTTTCCTTTGATTCATTTTCATCCCTCCATATTTAACCCCCCTTTTTGACTTAGATATATAACAGTTGGCCACAAGTAGTACATTTTAGTCTTTTTAGTCCTGTTTGATTTTCACCACATTGAATGCATGATGATCCATTGCTCTTAAAATGGCTGTGGCGTGTGCAGAAGAATATATGTGATATATGGAATATCGAGGACTAGACCTATTCATTCACTGATCTATCACCGAGCTAGTAAAGCTAGCACCTACAAAAGAAAACATTGCATAGCACAAAACCCACAAAAGGACCATCAGGACATCTGGTGGCCTTGTACTTCTGAGACATGCCATGACATTTGAGCATAAAAAACTCTAAAATTACACCAAGTTCCTCTCGCTGTGCACCTATGGATCCGATCTAATGTATATAGCAAATACAACAAACTGTTCACCATGTGGTTTTTGTAATACGTATAAAACAAACTGTATATATTGTGCTAAATGTTAGCATCAACCATGCAGCAGCACTTTCATTCTATATACCTGCACTTTCTGCATTTTATATTATTCCTGTGCACTTCTAGTTAGATCCTGACTCAACTTCATTGGCTTTGTGCCGATATTTTGCACAGTGACATCTAAGGCAGAGTTTCGGCCACACCAACAGAATTTTCCTTCACCACCCACCATACTTACCTGACTTTTGTCACATTTAAAGCAGATAAGCAGGGAACTTGATGCTCGCACCTTGTTCTGTAACTGCAGTGTCCTCGGTTCATTTCCTACTAGGGCCCATTGTTGTAGGCTTTAGCTCTGTTTTTCCTTTAATAGGGAAAAAGGGCAAGTCTGGACAGACAACAGAGTGTTTATATTGCTCTTAATAGCTATTGCCATGGTGTACTTGCATGCTTGTACCATCTAATTAGTATTTATGTTGGTAGGAGTTGAAGGTTTGGTGGAAAGAGATGGTATTATTTAGTTAAAATGAAGAACCTCTTTTTTTAAAAACTCATTCATCTAGTATGTTCATTAAACCTTGTTTCATCACCCGGAGCGCTTCACTATCGATGCAGAGCAACACGCAGTTTTGGTTTATTCTCCAGTTGGAGGTATTGATTGTTAGAGGGTAAATTTATTGCGATGAGATTTATGTCTGATTTCAGATGTAGGCTATATATCATATCAGTGCTTGTATGAAACACCCTTAAAGGTTTTGATGTAGCCTAATAAAGATTCATTAGGGATCATTTTGGCGGAGGGTTTTTGTTTGATATCTATTGCTGTTGTTAATTTAATTCTTCCTTGAAGACGATGCAGAGATGAAAAGACAGAGCAGTGCACACACTATTCTGTTTATATTACTGTAATTTAACCACACATAAATAAAGCAAGGTCAACAATTGGTTGACCTCTCTGTGTCTGTCGTAGATGTCTAATTCTACTTCATCTCTACCACCCAGACCGGCAAATGTGAAATATCCAGATAACTTTAGGTTATTTGCTCATGCTGTGTTGCATTTGTCAGAACCAAATAAGACAGCCCATAACCATAAGAAAATGTACACAGAAGCATGAATACTTAAACTCAGAATGGTCCTAACAAAAGTATTTCCAGAGCAAAAAGTTTCTACCGGCCCCCTTAAGCGTGTGTAAACCGAAATAAATGAATATGACCCTCATATCATACTTTAAAAACAGCATCTTTCCTTAGAATAAGTTGGCACAGACTGGTTTGAAAAACAGTTCATGATAAAAACTTTGCAACACGAAGGAAACTATGAGTTATTGCCACACGCAAGATTAGATGGAACGCCGTGAAAACAGCAGATAAGCTAATGCTGAAACCCAGCGAATGATACAGTGGAGTAGTGATTTTAGTTGTGATGGTGATGACTCAATGGAATTTATGCACGGCTGATGTTTCCTTGTCAGTAATCTGCTCTAAAGCACAAATAAAGGCTTAACTCAAGCAGAAAGGTCATTTCATACCCTGTCAGAGTAAAGGCCAATTAGACTAATGGGTAGTGACAATCTCACTCAGATACATGAGACTGAAGCCTTCTTATGGCCTTTGTTGAAATGTCTTTCTCACCACTTCTATATTTACCACTTTAGTCTACACTCTGCTGAAGAACTGTTTCACTTGCCCTTGGCATGCTGTCTCGCATTTCGAAATCAGTCGCTTAGGATCCTCCTCTTGATGCCTCCCAAGTGAGTGAGAGTCTGCTCAGTCTGCACCTATGTGTGGAGAATCCCAGGGATCCACTGGACTATCTCATAGCAGAGGTCCATAATAAGGTCTTGTCACAGATGACTGAAACGGACGTCTTCAATGACTTGAACCGAGAGCGGGCGTAAAAGCAAGGATCACACAGCACTCACAGTAAAGGTCTGTAATCACAGTTTTGATCAATGAAGCAGGGGTCACACACAAGTAAGCAGCAACAACAAAACAACAAAAGGAGCGCGCAAAAGGCAGGGTCAAAGTCCCAGATCCAAAACTCAAACACAGACGCTTAGAGGGTACAGGATGCAGAAACAAAAGGGCAGAAGTAGAACCGAAATCAATTCAACAGATGAGTAATTTCAAAATAAAAGAGGAAGTGATTATTTACAATCAGTTTATTTACGATGCTGTGATAAAGCAGCCCTACTTTAAGAGAGCCTGTGCCACACTGTTTATTCAATATGGGCAAAACATTACCTGATGCTATAAAGTTTCTTCTGGAGGCAGTTAACAGAGCTCAAATGTAAAAACTAGAATTATGAACAGCACCTTTAACCTCAACCAACGCAATAATAAAGATGCTACCATTTATTTCAAAGCACGCTGCTTCGCTTCAGATAAATTAAAGTACGCATTTGGGTTCGGATGTAAAACCCATTTGTTTTTTTGAGGAAGGACACAGCTGCACTTGGAGCTGACAGAGGCCATATCATCTCCTTGCAGAAGCTCCTCACGGCCGCAGAGTGCCAGCACCACCAAGTGGCTCCTCGGAGCATTTCACCCTGGAAAATATAGACACAGCGGCACCCTGATGAACAGTGACAGGAACACTTAGTCCTTGCTTCTTTTTTTTTTCCTTTTCTTTTTTTTCATTTAATCACTTACACAAATACACACAGGCACTCGTGTCCACTCGTTTCATGTCCAACATTTCTAACCAGCCACTCTCAGATGATTTAAGACTGGGTCCATTGTAGTGGCAGAGCAGATAAAATGCAATTTCTTATTTACAGAACTGCAGTCTGCAGAGTGTGTTTGCACTTGATCCAGCTGTCAAGATGTGATTAAAGCGTTGAGTGTACTGCGCAGTTTTATCTGTAACATGCTAAGAATACCCAACAAGAGCACGAACGTGGCAACTGATTATTAGTTTTCAGCTCAACACAGTTCAGTTTTATTTAGAAAAGCACCAAATCACAACAACAATTACCTAAAGGAGCTTTATATCGTAAGATAAAGACCCTGCACTTATAGAGAAAACCCTGACAATAAAACAACCCACTCTGAGTAAGCACTGGGCAACAGTGGGAAGGAAAAACTCCCTTGTAACAGGAAGAAACCTCCAACCCAACCGGACTCAGGGAAAGGCAGCCAACTGGCGTGACTGCATGGGGCTGAGTTTTAATTACTTAGGATGTATTTGTTTAATAATTTTAGTATTCTACACGTTATTGCAATGTACGTTTTATTAAAAGAAATGGAATAATAAAAAGAACTGAAGATTCTTCAGGTGAAAAGATGTTTTTATGGGTTTTTAATAGGTGTGATTTACTTTTGAGTCGCTCAATTTGCAGTGAATTTGCTTTTGCTTGTGTCTCAGTGTGTTGATAAGGGTTGCTTGCTGTGTTTTTTCCTGGCAAGTCTTCCTGTGGGTGTGTGAGTGTCGTCAAGGCAGACAACATCGGTAATCTATTACGCTGAATTTGCGAACGCGTCTCTGAAAACAGCTAACAGAGCGGCACAGACCATATGTCCTGTTGAATGTTTAACATTATTTTTTTCATTATTCTTAAAAAAGCAAAAAAAAATAATCACTGTGCAGTTTCAGAAGATCCAGATTAGACAGGGCGACAGCAAAATTTCCACTTTAAGTGGGGGTTATGATGACAGATTGTCAACTGAAACTGTGTTTGCGGGTCTTTTTTTTTTTTTCGTCTCCTGTGGAGCTGAAGAAAATGGCCAAAGGCTTAGCGGTGATGTCATGCAGTTTTCAAAAGTCCTTTCGCTGCATTTGTCAAACTTAGAGGTGATGTCATTCAGTTTGGAAGAGTCCTTTCACTGCATCTGTGAAACTCAGGAAGCACCACGGTGCCAGGCCCACACACACAAACATGCACAGTACACACATTCCAGTAACATCATCCTCTCAGCCTATATTTTTCAAGGCTACTGCTACTGCTTTTATGTCCTCATCCATTCTTTCCCAACATATAATTATCAATTTATGCCGCTCCTTGAGTTTCTCCCTGAAGTGTTTGTGTCAATAATATCGAAACAGCTGCTCTTTGGAGAACGAGCCTTGAATAAAACAAACAATTTTGGGTGGAAAAAGTCACGATGGAAGCAACATTTGCAAGTAAATCTTTTGGTTTTTTTACATTTTTAACACTAGCTACCTGATCAGTGCTTTATTACCAAATTCAGGCAGCTAATCAGCGTTTGTTATTCACATAAATAGTTATTCTTTAATGCGATCTCCTCCTTGTATACTGTTCTGTGGGATTTTGATCTGCTGTGATTTCTTCTCCATTCAGCCAAACAAACAGCTGCCTGTCTTTGTACTGAATCACTGGTCTGTTATTAAAGGTGTATTTATCCATCACTCTGCGTGGCTGCACAGATAGAAACTCATTGTTCCCATCACTCTCACTCACACACACACACAGAGAGTGATGGATCTCTGGCTTCATTATCACTGGACCTCTCTTTACAGTGGAGAGAGAGAGCGCAGGGTGCCGTCAGCCCGGGTCAAGGGGCTGGAAAAGATTCTCACTACAAGGGTGTGTGTGTGTGTGTGTGTGTGTGTGTGTGTGTGTGTTGACCGAGCAGGGGTTGGTCAGGGGAGTATGCGTTTAAATTCATGGGTCAGATTTTTTCCTGGCTATGCATGTCCAAGAAAGCATATATTCAGATGTGTGTTTGTTTGAGCTGCACCTACCTGTGTATACTTTTGAGTCCCTGTTCAGCGGAGCGCACCTCAACCCTCTGCGGCTGAACAAAGCCAGTGTCTGAGAACAAATCGTAGAGTAATAAGTAAAGTAAACCTTCCAAGGCCTGCTCACTTTCCTAAAAAGACCCTGAGCTCATTGTAGTACATGCACATCATTCTGCATGTATGTGTGCTGTCTTCACTGAAATACCTTGTTATCAAGGTCGCTGCTACCCAGTTGAGCTTCTCTATTAAACTGACCAATTGTAAACTAGAAAACTCTTTTTTTCCCGTTATCATTTTTACATTTCTTCATATTTGTGCTGCTCTGCACTCACGTCTTTTCTCATTTTTCAAACTAATGCTGTATATTTTCTGGCCTTATCTGATGTAAACAGCCCATCATAGACTCCGTGTCCTATTTATCCTCCCATCCCTCACTTCTCCAGCCCTCCTTGTCCTGGCAGCCTGTCATTAGATCTGAGCTCACAGACTCATGGCTTTAATTGTGGCCTGCCTCTCTGCGTCTCTGGCAATTTTCTAGCTGGGTTCTACACAAGGGTGTAGTGTGTGTGCGTGTTTAGTGTTCATACGACACATCCACTGTAGGTTCGGTCTGTATGGCAGGCATAGGGGCTTTTCATCTGCCTATGCATTTGTTTCCATCTGTCAGCGACTCCCTACAACCTCAGTGAAGGCTGGACATTTATCCAGGGTTGGGCTGGCAGACATAATTGACCAGGGAAACAGGATCAGCTCTGTTACTGGTCATTTTTTATATATATGAGGCACAGAGGGATGCTTTCATTTGTTAATGGCTCGGGTTTAATATTACCTAGACACACCAGGGTCTGAAATTGTAAATGCATTAAGAATTTGACGTTTTTTGAGTGGCACATTTCTATTCTGAGCAAGCCCCGAGTGGAAGTTAAGCAATTATCTGATGGTTAATTCTGCAGCTCTTACATGTGTAAAATTTAGTGCATGTTGTAGCAGAAACTAGAAATAGCCCAGTAGTTGTATTAAAATGCTGGCAGGCTAACCTGTGATGTCTACTGTTAGATTCTAGCACATAGGTAGGTGCTTGGGGGATTCTGGCCATGCCAAAAGTTCTAAGTAAGTCAAGGGCAAGGAGAGTATTTACACGCCTGATTGATTTCAGAACAAAAGTATTCAGCACACAACCAGCTGTGGTGCCCCTGAAGGGAAGCAGTATGAGTCATTTGTCCCCTGTATTGCCCAAAGTAAGTACAAGTTTGTATAACTGAAGAGCATGAGCACATGGTTATTTCCTGGAAGAGGCGTTATTTACCAGTGCAGACATGACAAATTCACAAAACTATCTGCATAAAAGATTAATTCATTCATTTCTGGTCTGCACTAATTACATCTCTCCGTGACTTCATAGGCTCATGTTCGGATAGAAATGTGACAAATACCCAGGTTAGCACACGTGCAAACGATTCAGTTAATCAAGTTGAAGTAATTAATTTTATACAAAGAGGTCTTTTTCCCAAACTGAAGGAGGCAGTGACTGAAGGAGAAACTAACCTATTCAAACAAATGAATTCTAATGATGCTTCAGAGACAAGATGTTTGGAGTTGTTCATTTGGGTGAGAGACGAAGAGAAAGCCCACACTTCCCCACTGGAAAGGACTGAAAGGGAGGAAAGTAAAAACACGAGAAGGGACCCTGAAGAAAGTAAGCTGGGAGCATGAATAATCCTGTAATGAGAGGAGTCTGAATTCAAGGTTGTATTCAGATTTAAGGATTGTCGCCCTAAAAGACCAAACCTTGAGGTTTAAAAGCCTCATATCAGACAAAGCTTATTGTGACTGTGCACATACAGTCCATTGTTCAGTGGTGAAAGGTGTATGGGGCACATTCGACAGTATGTAGAATTTAAATGAAGTCAGGCTTATTCCAATCTTTTATCGCTACAACATCAGTACACCTTTACCCATGTAAATTTTGTCACTTTTTTACTCTCTTATATTACACTACATAAGTTTTTAGTATGCGCAGATCACTTGGACTTTGTTCCTAAAAACAGAAATATTCTGTTAATCCATGAAAAAGGTTTGTTTATTCATTCACTGGCTCATTCATTTATACTGGTTCATACCGGTTTGTCAATAATTTATGCATTCCAGAAATTTAATAGAATACCTAAGGCAAAACAATAAATAAATAAATCTCATCTTCGGTCATTGAGTAGTTTATCTTTTACTTACTCCATTTCTTCTTAAGGAGAAATTACAGTCAAAGTCCAGTATGTACATCTTCCTTCTCTGAACTTTTATTTTACAAAATCATGTTGTGGGTCGGATTTGACGCCATATTTGCCACCAACGAGGTAGAAAAACACATATTAGTAATTAAACGAATCAAGGTTTTATTTTATTTAGGCACAGAATTAATATGATTACCAACACCTGTGTGCACGTTTACTATATATAAACAATAAAGCTCTTGAATCTTGAATATATGAAAGCGCCCATGTGCACTGGCAATACGCTTCTGATCATACAGAATGTAGAAAAAATTACAAGTTTTACAATTACAAAATAAAACTTCCAACAACCCCAGAAAAACGCATTTGTAGTTTTATATACTGTGGGAGGAAAAAACAAAAACAGTATCGCTCACGTGTCTGCCGCGCTCAGCCCCAGTCCTCGTGGGTTCCCCTGGCAACCAAAGGTTTCCAAGGTGACGAGCACACACAGCTACATAGTTCACTGTAAAGGGACAGAAAGGACCGGATAGACGAACATTTGTGTAATTACCGATTTAAGTTCGGTCACAATGACCTCACGGAAACGTTTGGGGTTTTTTACTGGTTTACAGCTGTCATGTCGGAGGGTTTAAATAGAAAGGTGAAGTAAATATTTTTGCTGCCGAAGACTTCTCTCCAAAGGTAACGACGTCGCTAAAACTTTACCAACTGCCTAAACTAGTATGTGGTAAGCTAGTCTGGAACACTCATGCTACAGTAACGTAATCATAATGGTTTACTAAACTATATACATGTGTTGTGTGTGTGTGTGTGTGTGTCTGTGTGTGTGTTAAACTTGATGCTTCAATTCACTGCTGCACTGTAGCCTGTGTCGTATATTCGTGTCCTTGATCTTTCACAGCCATAGAGAAAGAGCTTGATGGAAAAAAGAAGAAATGGAAGAGGAATACTCTAAGGCTATTCGTCAGGTGACTGATTTAGAAATTAAACTTTTTCTTCCACCTTAACGAGTTGTGGCAATTATTAATCAACTTTTCCTCCCCACTCCTCTACACATACTCATCCTTTCATCTCACTATCATCTAAGTTGTTCATCGACTGTGTGGCTATTTCTGGTGTAACCGAACAATCATGGACAGAGGAGAATGAGAAAACTGTGGATCAGTTCATTGAAGACGCCTCTATCACAACCATGGTAGTCTACCTGGACACCAAGGTTGGACTTCGGGTGGAGTACTCGATGCCCTTACTGGTACAACACTCTTTCCTCTCAGCATTGTGGTTGGTGATTTATTTCAGTTGATTTTACTGGTCTTGTAATGTTTGAGGGAAAAATATAAAAGTGCCTTTTTTTGTTTTACTGCAGGGTCTTTTCAGTCATTTTTTATAACTGTACTATAACTACTAAAAGCAATGGTAAAAGGAAATACTGGCTAAAACTCTGTGAGCTGGTCGACTTTATCTGAAGGGTTGGAGTGCTTCTTCTTCCTAATGATTTGTTTGTTAATTCAGTTCCCCCCTTTGCCTTCTTTTTCTCTCTTTCACCACTGCATCTGAATATTTATCTTCATAGGGAGAGGTGGTAGGGCAGTTGTCCTATTTTGTCCGTGTGCCAGAAGCCATAATCACACTAGAAACGTTTGATACAGCCATACAGTTTGGCACGGTGCGGGGCAACCCCATCCAGAAGCTGCTTCAAGACATGACCTGTTTGCACGCCCCCCCAGTTGCCATTAGCGCCTACAAGGAGCAGAGCATCAAGGACAGCTATACCAAACACATGCACTTATATCTCGCCTGCCTTACAGGTGAGTAAATTATTTTTTTTTTTTAAAGAAACAGGCTTTTCACTCTTTCAACACTTAGTCTCACATTATACGGTTTATTTGACTTCTTTCAAGTTATTTAGCTTTGCTTTTTGCACTATGATTTGTCATTGAGACTCTTTAGGGCTCATTAAAGAAGAGTCTACACAGGCAGTTTTGTTAACTTCCTTTGAAGTATTTTTCCTCATCTTACTTAACAGAAGTAGTTCTGCTTCTACAAATATGTCCCCTCCACCTCCACTTGTTTATGCTTCCAATCTGCAAATCCTTAATATAGGCAGTGAAAATCACACATATCTTTTACTTCCGACTTTTTGCTGCTTTCCAGTTTGACTTTAGGCTTACATAGTATAATGTACGTTTGTACCAGTGCCTTGTACTCTTGATGATAAATACGGAAGGCAAGCTTAGCTTTTCTTGGATATGTCTCCCAATATTCCTGCAAAATCATTCAAGCTCAACCCCACTGGCTGGTGAGCATTGTTAAACAGAAGTGATTCAATCAAGCTCCTCTGTGACTGTGAATTGTCTATTTATAGTATGCGTACAGTATTTCTTTAAATGGAGGGAAAGGTATTTTATGGGCCTCTGAGTGCAGATTGTGCTGTGTAACAGGACTATAGGTAGGAAGGATGAAAAGAATGGAACTTGTCAGATGACTTCAGTTGATGTCATGAGTAGTTGATGGTCACATATGAGCATTACACACGTGGTGTAATTTTCTTTTCTTTTTGAACAGATGATGTACATAAGAAGTTTGGGAACACTGTTCTCTACATCCCAATGGAAGGCCTGCAGTGCAGTGCTGTGGAGGCCAGCAAGGACAGGAAGCTGATACAGAGAATGGAAAGTAAGCTAGCGGAGCTATTTGTATGCATCTGCATGCAGCTGACAAGGGTTGCTTTTGGTTTCCATGTGTGAAGGGTATGGGTTAAAAAGGTCACACTTACAAATGTCTGTTCTCTGACTTTATACTGAAGACAACATTGAAACTGCACCATGAGCTTTCTGTCTCAGGCTCTCCAGTGATTTTATTTCATTCAAGGTCCAACTTATAAAATTTGCACCTGTTCATGTTTTTGGCTGCTTCTTTCTATTTCCATCATCTATGTGCAGAACTCTGTTGCATTCTCATATCCATGACATTTCTGTAGTCATGCTTAGTAGTTATAGCATAACACCACTAGTTTATGTCTACTTATTATGTGTCTTTTCTATATTGTTTGTTCCTACCTTAATTTCCTGTGTCCTCCATTCACATGTTCTGCATGTTTTAGTTGTAATGATCCACTGGACTGATCAAATCAAGGAGCTACTAAATGCGCAAGACATTGTGAACATGAGAGACAGCTGTGGTCCACTGCGGGAGATATCCTTCTGGGAGACTCGCTCTACCCAGCTGTTGAACATCAGCCAGCAGCTACAGAAGCCAGGGGTCAAGCACATCCAGAACATCCTCCAGGTTGCAAAGTCTCTGTATGTACAGCGCTTCTGTCAGCTGGCCCATGAAATACAGGTAAATCTGCGCAAAGTCAGCTTATAATAAAGATTGAATCAAAATAATGTCAACATTTTATTTACAAAACAAATACCATCATAAGCGCAAAGTGTTGTGCTTCATATGTTGCAGTCTAGCTGGAAGGCCTCGATATGTGAACGTGAAAGCTTTGGTGAATGTGACTGAAATAATAGTAGTAATCATTTATTTCACCTTGACTTTGTGTGTGTGTTCTGCCCAGGATTGTTCTCTTCAGGCCCAGTCAAATCTGACCTTCTTGTCCATATTGAAGGAGCCTTGCGAAGAGCTTGAGCAGCTCAAACCAAGCCAAATGGCTTCCAAGTTTAAACACATTGTCAGTCTCATTCGAATCATCTGGATCAACTCCCCCCACTACAATACCATTGAGAGGATCGTCAACCTCTTCCGCCAGGTACCTGAAATGTTAAACTGTCGCTAGATTTCAACATTAGACTTAAACCAGTTTCCTTTTCATGATACAGTTCATTTTATGGATTTTATTTTGACAGGTCAGTGCTCATTAATCAACAACTGTCAGTACTTAACACTTTAGGCTCATTTTTATCTATTATCCCTGGCTTGTACTGTGTAATATCCTAAATATCAAAATGAAAAACAGTGTTTATATAAAAGCTCTGGTACTTTCATTGTAGATTTGGTGGATTGTATCTAACTTGTCATACACTATATATCAAATGTGGAATGCTCATACTGGTTGTTTTTTATCATAGCTACAATAGAAGCTTTATAAACTATATCAGCTTTATTTAAATAAACCTAAAACTGAAGTCCATCCGTGGGCCAAGAGAATCACTTGAAAGGCAGCTGACTGTGTTATACATTGTTCTGTTATTTGCTTATCACATATTTTCATTTTGTGATAACATGTTTTTCTAGGAGCACCTTTTTAAGCTGTATTATCTTCTGTTGTTGTGCCTTCTTTTTCTCACATACTGGTGCTCATCATCATCACCATCATCATCATCATCAGAGAGACCATGAGCTCCCGTTTTGAATATTTAGACATCAGAGTTCTGATATCTAGCAAGTCAATGGACCAAATAAAATATCTGATCATTTTCATTGCGCGACTTATTTTTACATTTAAAATGACAGCTCCACAAGCAGAGGGATAAATTATAATAATTGAAAAATTATTATGTTTTGGGTTAGCATGCTTGCATTACTTTTTTTTTTTTTTTGCTCAGATTCACTCTGTCTGGTTAATATAATTCATATAATTTGTAAATCTTGAAGGCTGCAGGGTAATGACCTGTGACTGGGGTAATTTAACAAGTAGCAGACGGGCGAGGCTTTCTTTGTTTTCCTTATAATAAGTTAATAAGAGCAAGAAAAAGCTCAGCTGCCAAATACTTAAAATATATGTCCCTGTGTTGCAGATGACTAATGAGATCATCCGTCTGTGCTCTCAAAGGATCTGTCTGGACAGGATTTTTGAAGGCTACGTGTTATCTAGCAAACAAATCCTCAGCGACTGCATGCAGTGTTGCCTGATCTGGAAGGAAGTTTACCTCCGTGCCTCAAAAATTCATCACAAGTAGGAGAAATTTTACATGCATAGAAATATAAAACAGAGTTTTCTTGATTGTTTTAAATTCCTAAATATGTTGTATATAGATAGTCTGAACTTGAACCTAAATTCATATTTAGGTTCGTATTTACTTAAATAAGTTCAGCCATGTTGGTTACAGTGATCATCACCCCTGATCTTCTCGTATTTTGTTCTCAACCTTGAAATAAAAGCTGAATTCCAAAAGGCTGGAACAACATTTTGTAGCTAATTAGGTTAACTGATAACAGTCAGTCAGTAAAGTGATTATCTTAGAGAGGCAGTTTGGTGCTCAGAGGTTCACCAAAGAACAAAAAAAAACTATCAAATCTGAAACAGTTTCAGAATAATGTTTCTCCAGGTCAAACTGCAAAGACTTGGAATATCTTGCCAACTACATAATATAATCAAAAGATTCAGAGGATGTGGGGAAAAAAATCTGTGCACAAAGGACAAGGCTAAAAATCAATATTAAGCCTGTGTCTTTGGGCACTCGGGGATCTGCATTAAAGAAAACAAACAAACAAAAAAACAGCAACATGCATGCTTCTGTCTTGAAAATCACTATATGGACTCACAGTTAACCGTGCTATCCACAAACAGATTAAAGCTCTACCGTGCAAAGAAGAAGCCACATGTGAACATGATGCAGAAATGCCATCTTCTCTGGGCCAAAGCTCATTTAAGATGGACTGAGGCAAAGTGGAAAACTGTTCTGTGGTCAGACGAATCCACATTTAAAATTCTTTTTGGAAAGGCACCACATCCCCTGCACTAAAGAGGAGAGAGGGACCATCTGGTTATCAGTGCTCAGTTCAAAAGCTTGATGGTGCGTGGTGCCTATGGAATTGGTAGCTTGCACATCTGTAAAGGCACCATCAGTGCTGAAAGGAATACACAAGTTTTAGAGCAGCATGCATGCTCCCATCCAGATGATGTCTTTTTCAAGGAAGGCCTCGTATATTTCAGTAAGACAAACCACATCCTGCATCTATAACATCGTGGCTTCGCAGTGGAAGTTTAGACCTTTCACCAACCAAAACGTTTGGCGCATCATGAAAGAAAAATATGACAAAGGAGAACAAAGAAGATGTAGAGCAGCTAGAATCCTCTATTGGACATGAATGTTCAGCAGCTGTTCTCCTCAGTTCACCGATGTTTACAGACTGTTGTTAAATGAAGAGGGGAGCTACACAGTGGCAAACATGACCCCGTCCCAACTTTTTAGACACGTGTTGCTATCAAATTCAAAATGAATATTTTTCTTTAAATGAAACACATTCTCAGTTTAAACATCTGATATTATGTTCTATTGTGAATAAAATGTAGATTTTTGAGATCTACAAGTCCTTGAATACTGTTTTATTGACATTTTACACAGTTTCCAGACTTTTTCCAAATTGGGTTCATAGAAAGCAAACAAATTTTAGACACTCTGAAGACTTTAGAGGGATTGGAACTCAAACAGAAGTCAGAGATGCCCTTTCATATACACAGCTGTATAATGGTATATACCAGCAGTCCCCATCGCCTGGGCTACGGACTGTACCGGTCTGTGAGTCGTTTGGTACCGAGCCGCGAGAGTTGAGGCTCAGGTGTGAAGTTTATGGTTTTCAGTTTTTTAGTGCAATTTTTTAAATGTTTTTATCATTTACTCAGATTCCCTGGTTATTTTCCTGTGTGTTGTGAATAAATCATCTTTTTTTTGGTACCAGTACTGGTTTTATTTTGTTGTATTTATCCACGACACCTTAAAGGTCGGTCCGTGGTGCAAAAAATGTTGGGGACCGCTGATATATACAGTGTCCTTTTTCTTTTTAAAGATTTCACAATTGATAAACTTCACTCGTCCTATTTATAACCTCTAAAGATATATTATAAAATGAAAAACCATTTCATTTAGTGTTGCCCACCAACCTCCAGTCATCCAAGCCCATTTTCTGCCTTTTTTTCTGTTTCTCTTTGCTCTCTTTGCTCTCTTTGCTCCGTTGTTCTAGCCTTTTCCTTTATTGTTTATCCTTTTTCATTCACATCAGGTATTCCCGAAAAGGCTGGGTCCTGGACAAAAAAACGTTTATCGTGGTGATTGAATCGTATGTTCAGAGGCTCAGAGACCTAATTGAGGTAAATATTTTCTCTCGGTAGCACAGAACAAGTAACACTGCATACTGAATCACAATTATCAGGTTAACCATCATGAGCAAAGGAACAATACTAAAAAGACATATTTCAAAAAAACAAAGGAAAAAATGGCACCCACCTTGTGCTGTCCTACTCGTTCAGTAGCTCTTCTGTAGACAGAACTCTTCTATAAAAGCAGCTTGAGCTCCTGTAAAATGGAGACTAATCACAAAACACCCAGAACAAAAACTGAAAAGAAATTTTGTTTCTATTTAAATACAATTTCTTAAACAGTATACAAAGTATAGTGACAGTTTGCTCATTTGTGTGAGTAAGGTGGCCTTTATTGCTGACAACTTTATAGATAGTCTTATGAGTCAGCAGGTGATCACCTCCAATATCATTTCAGAAAATCTCTTGTGTGGGATAGATATATATGTTGTTTGATATGAGTTTATTAGCTTCTCTTGTCTGCTCTCAGATATGTGACTGCCAGCATCAGTTTGCCCGTTGGGAGGATGGTCAGCAGAGGGCTCTGCCATGCTTAGGTGGTTGCAAGGGACCAGGGTTTACTGGCACCCTGCTGAAGAATGAAAGCGACTTCCATCGTAGCCTGGAAAAACTACGCTCTGTTGACAAGGGCATACTTGATGTCAAGGATACCACATGGTGCAATGAATTCAACAGGTTAAGCGTTGTTTCTTTTAAAATAATCAAATGAATATGGAATATAATAGTTTGAAAGGGTTTTTTCATGTTTATAAAATATAATTGTTGTTTGTGGGGAGCCACGGGCAGTTAAATAAAGGGAGCACCAGAACCTATGCAACCCAAATGAGTGGTTTGGCAGAAGGTGCTTATACTGGTGAACAAATATAAAAGCTGTTTTTCTGATCTTACCTCTGGATGCTTATTATGTTAATACATCCCTACACGATTTTAACTTCTCCTCTACAGTAATGCGTCTCTGCGGATATTAGTGTTAGTATGCGTGTCTACACTTCTGTTAGCGTGCTTTTACTAAATTCATTAAGTATTTTGGCATGTAGACATGTTTTGGTGTGTGTATGCATGTGTACAGGTTTTCTGCGTTTGTAAAAGATCTGGAGATGAAGATTCAGGGCCTGATTGGTTCAGTGTTTACGACAGGGAACACAGTTGAGGAAGGAATTCGGCTGCTGGATGTCTTTACGCCTTTGTTTGCTCGCAAGGTACTCTTTCACAAAGACATTCACAGAAACAGTTACACAAGTTTTACCATTGGCTAAATTTGTATTAAACAATCTTAAATGAACACATTTTCATTTGTTTTTAATTAAATGTTACAGGTTAATATCTGGTCCTGTGTTGCTAATTCTAATAAATCAACCCAGTGTCATGGCAAAACCCTGCTGTGACTGCAACTTCTGCACGTGTCCAAAGACACGATGGAATAGCGTATTACACGCTTTGCCATGATAACGGGGTGAATAAATTGCTGTGCTTAAGTTTGTGTGTTTGTTAGAGTAAAAGCAGTTGCACACATGGGTGAATAGTTTGCTTTTGTTGTACTAGAGACCTTCAGATTTGTTCCGATTACAGGTTTCATTCAGTGCAATGATCGATCAAATGCTATTATTCTGTTTTCGTTACAGCTAAACTTTTCTCTTTGCCCTATTTTTTTCTGTTACCATCATAACATGTATCTTTGAATTCCTCCATCACAGTCCATTAAGCGCACTGTAGAAGAGAAGCTTCAGGAAACCTGCAATATCTTTTACAAAGAGCTTAAAATCGGAAACAAAGAGCTGAACCAGACCTCAATGTTTTACCCTGATCATATGCCCCGGAAAGCAGGCCAGGTCTACTGGGTGACGTCCCAAAGACATCAGTTAGAAAGATTCATGGAGGTGAGGTGTTTGGACAATAAGAAAGACCTTTGATTTTTAGTACACAATTATTGCTTTGTGCAATCACTAACCAACCTTACTTCCATCTCCTCTACTCTGTTTGCTCTCCTTTGCCTCCAGGTTCTTCAGAAGGCCCACTTAATACTGGATTCTCAGACCTGCAAGGAGTTACTTACCACCTGTGGTCAAACTATGCAAATTTTTGATGAGATTGTGAGGAAGAACTTCAGTGAATGGACTCAGAAGTTGGATGTGCAGTATCTCAAACGCCTGGAGCAGCCACTCATGGTGCGCTGCAAGGACAAGAAGCTGGACATCAACTTTGACAAGTGGGTCAAACAACACGAGCACACATGACTTAAACACAAGAGGTACAAAGCTTACATGCTAAACTAATAGTAATAAACTAGTAATAAACCTAGATGCACTATAACTGATGGTAAATACACTTTACTGTTAGGTGAATACACAAATGTGCTCTTACACAATAGATTCATGCAAAGACCAAACATTTGGGCATAAATACAAACACACAAATGTGTACATGAACCTTTTTTATATAAATGTGTGCAAACAGATTCATGACTGTCAAGTTAAACTGTATGAGTTATGAATATTATATCATGTGCAGCCTATTGGGCACCCCCCAAACAAGTATTTACAACAGCTTTGGTAGCCAGCTAAAAGTAGGCCCTGGTGGAATTTCAGGGATGCTTTTGCTCAGCGTTGTGTTGCAGAAGTTATACTTGAAATGTTTCCAACAAGATAGCTGTTTACTGGAGGCAGTGTATTTAATGTTTTAGCTTAAAACGGTCATTAAAGTGTATAATTTCCCAGGGGTCTTTACATTTTAATGTACTTACTCTGTATCGTTATTTTGTATCTTTTTTGTCTAGCGACCTGTTGAATCTGTTCTCTGAGATCCAGTGCTGGGATCGACTAAAGTTTGAGATCCCCCAGAGTGTATCTGACATTTACCAGGACAGAGATGACCTCAGAGGCCTGAGGCAGCAAGTACTGCTGCTGGTCCGCGAGTATAACAGGTCTGACTTGGAACACTCGCTTGCAGCATTACACAGCATCACCATTCATCTGGAGAGCTTGACCAGTTTTTGTGTTGTGAACACGTCTTGTGAATTAACAGCCTTGCAATTGTGAGCACTATAAGAAGATTATTAATCAGTGAGCTAATGAAAATCACTTAAATTAAAGGTCCCGTGTCCTTCCACTTTTATACAAAATGAAAAGCGTGACACCAATACTGATCAACACTTGTAAGACTTTAAAATGGATTCATAATTTCGCACATTTACACACCTACGAGCACAGAGAAAGATGTACATGCTGTATTTGATAATCTTGCCTGTTCAGATATTATTCAGTCAGTAAAAAAACATATTTACCTAATGCCCTTCTGATCTGTGGGTCCCGTCTGTGTGGCAGGATCACAGAAATGCTCTCTCCTGAGGAGTTGGGTCTTTTTTGGGAGAAAATACGTTTCATTGATAAGAAGATCCAGCCGGGTCTGACCAAACTCCTGTGGTTGTCTAAAGGAGCTTCTAACATCTTCATCCGTGACTGTCTCCTGCATATTGACAAGGTTGTAAGATTGCAGTTCACCACTTACAGATATTTTTCGTTTGAGCCTCAGACTGGTGACAACAGTAACTAAACTAGCAACAATCCCATTTTCCTTAACTGTAGCGTATTTTTTTGAACCTGTAATAAACCTCTGTGGATGAGTCTTACTTAGCAGCTTCACTTGTCTTCTTCCCTCTACTGTCCTCTTATTTTCAGCTCCATGTGATAATTGATAATTACAAAGTGTCCAGTCAGTCCATCTTCAAACACTGTCATCGGATTAGTGAAGCACTTCTGGTTAAACTGGATGGAAAAACTGTGTACAGGTAAGAACTGATTTAACAACTCATTTTCATTACATTACAAGTCTGTCTAATAAATACATAAAATAAATTCAATGTAAAGTATTATTTATTTAATTCAATTATTTTCATTTAGGAATCTGGAGTTTGAGGATGACCAGAAGGCTCACCAGCAGGACATTCTCCAAATACTTTGCTCAGCACACCAGGATATTGTCAATATCATGACCCGGATCTATGACATCTTGGCAGATGATGGACCTGAGGTATGTCCTCTGTTCATCTGCCATTTAACTATTTGGGGCTTTCAAATAGAAATGTTGACTCATTTATACCAAAGTGCTCTGGTATTTTGGTGAAACGCTTTGAAAGACACTATGTGTCACTATGTGTGAGGTTATGGTTAGGGCTGGAATGGAGGGCTGGAGCCTCTGTTCGAAGTGTGTGTCAGCGCCGCGAGCAGAATTCTTTTAAATGGAACACAGAGCATCTCATAAGGACGTATCTTTCGTGTGTGTATGTTACGCATTAGGAATGAGAAAGCTCTGAATCAGCAGTGGTTTTTGCCTTGGAACTATCCCATGGATGCCATTTTTGCCCAGTTACTTTCTTATTATTGAATCATGAACACTGACTCTTAACTAAGACCAGGTGAAGCCTGCAGTTCTTTAGATGTCGCTCTGAGTTCTTTTGTGATCTCTTGAGTGTGTGATGTCCTCTTGGGATCATTTTGGTCACTGGCCACTTCTTGGAAGTTTCACCACTGTTTTGCATGCGGCCGGCAATCCCTTTGTTAAATAGATCTGGAAAGCTTTTTTCTCCTAATAAATGAAATTGTCCTTTAAAAACTGCATTGTGTCCTTACTCTGGTCATTTTTGTCAGAAAAAAAAATCATAAACAAGTCTAATACAGTATAAAAGAAGTATAAACAAAAAGACACTTATTCCAAACCTTATTCATACGCCCTTAGTGTCTTTAAATATATAATAATAATAATAATAATTAATAATATTAGTTTCTATTGCAGTATTTTGTATGTTAAAATTGTGAAATGTTTTTTAAGGTCCAGGAGCACTGGGGGAACTACATAGAGAGGGTGGATCATATGATAGAAGAAGCTTTCAACAGTAACATCAAAAACTCCTTGAAGAAGCTATCCAAAGCGATCAACGGTGACAGCAAGACTACGCCCAGCCCCCTGTTTAAAGTCCTCGTTACCCTCCACAGAGCAGCTCCACAAATGGCTCCAAAGGTACTAGATACTTGTTTTAATCCGGTTCAGTCATTGATTTGTTGACACTGTGAAGGGACATGTCCATATATGTTAACAGTTTAAAACATGAGTATGTGGGTCTCTTTTAACAGGTAGAGTTTTCCCCAACTCTCAGAAAGCTTGCTCAGGTTGTGAATGTTATGCCTCAGCTCATCAGTCTCATCTCAGAATTTAAACGACTCCAAGAACGTCTCTCCAACCAAGAGTCCCAGAAGGATCCCATACACATCATTATAGGTCAGAACATTTTTTTTAAAACATAAAAATACCATATAAACATATATGTCACCATGTCTGTAATTCTGTCCTCTGATGCTGTTTGATCCACAAGGGCAAGATGAGGGGATAAAAAAGATTCAGGCTGCAATTGCCTCAGGGATGACAGCCAATGCCAGCCAATTGCAATCTCATTTAAAAAACTGGGACAAATACAGGGACATCTGGGAGATGAATAAGGATTCCATTATACAACGCTACCAGAGACTTAACCTACCGCTGTCTTCTTTTGATGCAGATATACAAAGGTACTGTGAAATATAATCTAAATATTTAACGGCGTTCTCTTGAGTCGTCCACAAAGTTTTTTTTCTGCAATATTTTGTGACGTCTTGACTTCCAGGTACTCAGAGAAGGCCAGCAGTGTTCAACAAGAAGAGACGGTGCTTAACATCCAGTTTGTCATGCTGGACTGTTCACCGCTCAAGTCTTCCTTGGTGCAGCACTGTAATGAGTGGCAAACCAAGTTCACTCAGCTTCTCAGTGACATGGCCAGCATGCGCCTAAAAGAACTTCATGCCTCCCTGGATGACAGTGCCAGCAGGTGGGAAATCAGTGAAATAACCTTATCGTACAGGGGGGTTTATGTCGCTGACTCTGGGACCTAGTAGATGCTTTCTTGTGAATATAATTAATCAAGTCAAAGGAGCTTGCAAAGAAAAGCGTCTGGACTTCTTTAAGTTACTTGAAGACGTTTCACCTCTCATCCGAGAGGCTTCTTCAGTTCTAAGGTCAAATGGTGGGGAGTCCCAGATATAACCCTGGTGGGAGTGTCCCCCCACAGAGGGACAAAAGGACCCCCTGATGATCCTCTAATCGCCTGAGCCAAGGTGTGGAACTGGGTTTGAGGACTCACTTCCTAGAAATTCTGAATGTTTTAAGGTCAATATTTAATGTTGTTTGAAGTGAAGAAGTTTTATAAAAGTTTACCAAAATTATCATTCTACTGTAGAAAAAGACATCAGTTATATAAGTGTTATCAAAGAGGAGTTTGTGTGAGCTGTGCGCTATCCAGTACATGCTTTGATCATGAATTACGAATTGAATGTCAGCGCTTGTTTGCCTGAAGCCCATAACAGCAACATCTACAGGTCAGCCCACACAGTGCAGACTGCTTTGCCCACACACACTTGCAATCTTGTGCACTTTTAGCAGAAAAATGTAATTGTATGCTACACCGGCATTTGATACAATCTTTTCCAAACTTAGCTTCGGAGCAGTTGGCAGCGCTAAGTGTATTTAATTAAGCAGAGACCTTGTGAAAGAATTGAAAATAATTTATTGAAGCACAGAGGTTGGGAGGTAACATGCAATTACAATCACATAACAAGCAGTTATTTTAGATGTGTGGATGCTGGATAAAATATAAATAGAGCAAAATACAATGATTTTATTCACATTAAAACACAGAAAACAAGTTAATGTTTAAACTGAAAAAATATTCGCTTGTTTATAATTTAATGGCAGTAACACATCTGGGACACAGACTGTGTTGCATCCCATCTTCTGTGAATAACAATCCATTTACAGCTATAAACTAAGTAGACCAGCTGCTGGACTAAGTAGACGAATGCTGTCCAATAGTATTGTAGCTGTTCAACAGTTGGTCTTCTTTGTGTTTTTCGTTTGATGATGCATCAAATGTTTTCAATTGGTGAAAGGTCTGGACTGCAGACAGGCCACTTCTGAACCCAGACTCTTCTACTGTGAAGACATGCAGTTGTATTAGATGCAGTATACTGCTTAACATTGCTTTGCTGAAATAACCACTAGATGCATTTTTTTTTTGCCCATGTTCGTTTCTGAGAAACTGTCTCTCTAAGGTGCTCATTTTACACCCAGTAATGTCAGTGACCTGCTGCCAATGAATCTAATTAGTTGCAAGATGTTCCTTTTGTTGCCTTATCCCATCTCAGTTCAAACATTTTATATGTTTTATCTGTTTTTAATGTATTAATGAGTATACAGTGTGGGTTTATGATATCGCAACTTTCACAACTTTCATGCTAGTGGGGTTACAGTTATGCAAAACATCACATATGTCATTAATTTATTCTTAATAGGCTACCAAACTGTAGCCTAACGAGACTTTTAGTGGGTCTTATAGTCTGTTGTATTTAGGTTTTCAGGAGTGACATGACACTTCATCTGTCTCTTCTGTCCTCTGAACACTTGCAGTCTTAGTGGGCACTTAATTGACTGTTGACTTTTTACAAATCCTGCA
Organism: Neolamprologus brichardi; assembly: GCF_056152115.1. NCBI lineage: Eukaryota > Metazoa > Chordata > Actinopteri > Cichliformes > Cichlidae > Neolamprologus > Neolamprologus brichardi. The sequence continues at coordinate 42,804,116 of NC_142106.1, read as the reverse complement.
AGTGTGACTATATCGTGCATATTAGGGCATGTTTTAGGGTACAGATGAAGGAACGATCCAGTTAACATTGCCGAAATGAATGTTAATGAATGAATATATTAAAAAGCAAATCTGACTTTGTGTTGTATTTGTTTGTATGTACTATGTGTGCTTAGGCTGAAAAAATCTCCCCAGACACTGACGGAGCTCAGTGAGAGCCAAAAGCTCTTGGAGACTCTCCAGAGCAATTTGGCCAAGACCGAAGCTCAGATTCCTGTCATCCATGAACAGTTTGCTATCCTCGGCAAATATGAAGTCCCAGTGGAACAGGATGTAGGTGCCTTGTTCATCCCTAAACAAACTGAAAAAGCACATGTTTTTGTGTATGTATTATATACAACCACATTGGATTTTCACATCGTCTTTGTATTGCTGTCTATCCAGTTATCTCTCTCAGTTAGTGCAAGAGTACTGCTGGTGTTGCTTATGAGCGACACGTCTTTCATATTATTTTGATATTGACAGTAACTGTGCAGTTACACAGAGGGTGAAGTTTATCATTCATTGGCCTGAGATAGTATCAAAATATAGTTTACCAATCAAAACATATCTTTTCTAATCAAGGCCAAATTTATTATGTATACCTTGAAGGTTTCTGAGTGTCTGCACACATATACACACTGTTGGAACTTGTCATGAAGAAATGCAATCCCTCTAATCATGATTCAGTTCTGCTGATTGTGTTCGGTTTCTCTGCAGGTGCAGGAAATGCGTGATGGGCTGAATGAGGAATGGGTGTGGTTCCAGCAGGTGTTGATCGACAGTGACGTCATGCTACAGAAACAAAAGGAAAAGTTTAAGAACAGCCTCCTCCTCTCGTACGAGGAGTTGAAGAAGAAGGTTGAGGCCACTGTGGAGGAGTTCAGTGCCAAAGGTCACAGTCTCTCTCTATCTCTCTCCCTCATTTGCTCTTTTACACATTCAAATACTTTATTTTTAAGTTTCTCATGTTTTTTTGATTGCGCACCTTTCACTTGCTTTGTTTCTTTTTTTCTCATTAACGATCTAAATGAAGCCTCTTTTGGAACAATACCCAGTTTCTAATCTTTTCTTGACCCTGTATCTCTGCTTTGTTACTCATAATACTTCATCTTTATAATGCCCCTCACCTTTTCCACCTCTTCTGCCTTTTCCTGCTGCTTTTATGTCCAATATTATCTTTTTTTCCTATTTAGAAGGTTTTACTTTTGTTTCATTACTTCTAATCAAGTCTTTGTATGTTCAGTGGTTGGTGAAAAGACTAATAGACCAATATTAAATCCTTTGTAAGCACTCTAAAAAATCTATAAAGCAATAAAAGAAATGTTTCCACAGTTAGATAATATAAACAGAAATATTACATTAGACATACTACTGAGGACAACTTGGTAGAAACAGTATGACTTAATCTTTGCTCTTATTTTTTCAAGGCTTAGGTCAGTCTTAGTGTGTTCGGACAATGTTTGTTTCTTCATTTTTTCCCAGTGCTAAACAGATGATGATAATGTTTAAACACATAAGTGTCTGTGTTTATGAGTGCATACCTCACTACGTTTTTACATTTGCATATCCAGGTCCATTTAACAGTGCACTGAGCACTGACCTGGCCTTAAAACAAATAGCAGAGCATCGTAGCCAACTGGAGACTCTGAAACAGGAAGAAAGCACCATGCTCGATGGGCTGAGATTCTTCAAAATAGAACAAGCCCCCTCCAAAAGCATACGGACTCTGGAGAAGGTGTGGATCAGCACTAGGCTCAGAATCTTAACATAGCATTGGTGCAACACAGTAACATTTGATGACAATAAATTGTGCTATGTGGTTTGTAGGACTTGGACCAACTGCAGCAGGTCTGGGATATCACAGAGGAATGGAACGCCAACTGGAATATCTGGAAGGCTGGCCAGTTTGGTACACTGCAGACAGAGAGCATGGAGACTGCCGCACAGGACATGTTTAAAAAACTTCATAAACTCCAGAGAGATCTGAAGGTCAGTTCTTCACTGAAGACAGTCTAGTGACTGCTAAATTTGCAAAATCTGTTGCCAAAATCACAAAATGCAGTACTTAACAATACTTGACATTTTCATCACACAGCTGTGAGGATGTGATCTCTGTCTGATTGCAGGATAAACAGTGGGATATTGTAGATTTCTCCAAGAACAAGATTGACCAGTTTAGGCAGGTCATCCCGCTCATTGCTGATCTGAGGAACCCAGCCATAAGAGACAGGTACTGACTGAAAACAAGCTCTCTGTTGTCATTTCAGTGTATGTTGGATGTGTTAAAATGCATGAAGCATCTGTGTGCCTAATGGGGTTGATTTACAACTACAAATGAGCCTCATTAAAAGATGTGAGCAGTTTATTGCTTGTAGCTGTTGTTGCTAGTGTCTCAAATCAAGAACTGCCACAAAGTGTTAGCTGACACTCCCTCTCTTTTACACTTTGTTTCTTTCTCTTCTTACAAACAGAAGATTTTCCTAGCTTTGTTTTTTAGATACAACAGACATAAGTTACATTACTGCATCACTATTACCACACTGTTTACACACTAAAAATTCACGAGTGCTTTTGAAATAAAGACCTGTGTGTTCTTGCAATTAGCCTTGCATATTTCTTCATCTGAGAAAAGTGGGACAAGAATAACTTCACTTAAAATGCGTCTTTCAGGCACTGGAAGCAGATCTCTGAGGAGCTGCAGTATTCTTTTGACCCAACCAGTGTTGAATTCACCCTGGAAAAGATCATATCTCTCGGCTTCAACATGTATACTGGCAAAATCTGCGAGATCTCTGGAGCCGCCACCAAGGAACTCTCCATAGAACAGGTGTTTTTTTTTATAAATATAGACAGGTGCTCAGTGGGAACTTTTGTAGCGCTGTGAGTGAAAGCGAGCCTGAAGGGAGCAATTGTTTGATGTGGTTTAGTCAGTATTATCCTGTCAGAATCTGAAATTTTAATTCTCCATTAGGTTTCAGAAAGTGTTTCCTTCCAGGGGTTTTAAGAAGGAAATGTACTTTTTGTATTACTGATAAAATCTTTTCCCTTAATAGACATACAACACCAGAAAATTCAGAGTAAAATGAAGAAAAACTTAAGTCCAAAAAGTATCTGCCATCCATTTTCTAGGTTATGGAGCCAGCACTCTAAGCCAAGAACTCCCTCTCGTCAGCCTCCTCCTTTGGCTCATTCGGGTGGGAGATTATATCTCCAGGCCTTCCGAAGTCAGCCTAGAGATTTAATCGCTCTAGCGAATGCAATGCCCAAACCACCTCAGTCGGTTATAGTAGCAGTAACAGAGTCGCAGCTATAATCTGAGTCCTTCCCAAATAGAAGAACTACTCACTTTATTGACAAGGGAGATCTCAGCCACCCTCTGGAGGAAGCTCATTTCTGCTGCTTGTATTTCCAACCTCATTCTTTAATCCCTACCCAGAGCTCGTGGCTATGGGTGAGGGTAGGAACATAGATCGAACACACTCTTTCACACTCTTCACTACAACAGACTGCTACAGCATCCGCATTACAGCAAAAACAGCACCAATCTATCACTTTCCCCTCTCCACTCTCCGATCACTTATTCATATTACCTTGAGATACTCCTCCACTCAGGGCAGCACCTTGTCCCTGACCTGGCCTGGGCACTCCACTGTATCCCAGCTGAAACCAGCTCGCACTCGGAGGTGCTAATTCTTATTCCCGCCACCTCAGACCCAGTGATAGGAAAAAGAATCTCTTGTAAGAGGTCACAAAAGAGCGATTGGAAAATAAATTTTGTCATTATGCAAATTTAAAAGTTCTCCATCCCCAGTGAATTCATACACTAAATCTCAAAGCTAAGATGAATTGTGTTCTGTTATTAATCAGGTCATATGACTGTCTCATCAATCAAGTTGGGTCAATATGAAAAGAGTGGAAATATTTCCTCATTATTTTGCTAGGTCAGTGTGGTTTTTCTCTTAACAGTACTTTTTATGTGACATTGAAGGGTCTGAAGGGTATCACCAAGACGTGGCGCGAAATGACCCTGGACATAGCACCTTACAAAGACGAAGGCCACTATCGACTGAGGTGAGAAAGTGAGCCTTGAAGGCGCGGTTTAGAGAAGAAAAGAAAAAGAAGTTTTCCATCAAACCTCAGTATTCATCACACCTTTATGTATTTGCATCACCGACAGTTCAGTACAGCTCAGCACTGTCATGAGGTTAGGTTTTCATACTCTACACGCCTGTGTTACGTCTCTATATACTATAGAGCGTATATCCAATGGATCTGAGAGTAACGTGATTGTTTATGAAGTTAGAATGAGCAGATGTGTCAGTGGGAATGTTTAAGCCATCCGCTGCATACAAACTGAGTCAGACCTCAGATCCAGTTTAATCAGCAGGCCTGAGCCATTGCCGCTGATTTTACAGTGCCGCTGATCCACACTGAACATGATGAAAGCAGGCAGAGGGGAAGATACACAGTGACACTGTAATTCAGCAGACTCTGTGCACGGTTAATGCAGAACAGGGCACCACAGCTGTGCAACAGTTTCACTGAAACATTGTTGCTGCGTGTAAACTAACGGAGTCAATTTTAAGCAGTCGTCAGTGGTCATGTTTACCCTCCTCTTGTCTCCCAGGAGCACAGAAGAGGTTTTCCAGGCACTGGAGGACAACCAAGTTATTTTGTCCACAATGAAGGCATCTCGGTTTGTCAAAGCCTTTGAACAGGAGGTGGACCGCTGGGAGCGTCAGCTCTCCCACGTGCTGGAAGTCACTGAGATGATCCTTAATGTGCAACGGCACTGGATTTATTTGGAGGTACAAGCAACCCAGGCAGAGTACTTCTAAAAATATATTTGGTTATTTTATTGTATTTGAATACTAGTTATTTGATTTATACATGTATTATTTTTATGAATTATTTTGTTTCTTGTATTGATAACAATTTAGTTGCATGTTGTCATTCCTTTTCAGTCTTTATCCATCGCTGTCTTGTTTTGTTTTCTCATTTCAGTTTTCTTGCTGCTCCCTTTGAGCATTTCATTTTCTTTTCTTTTTCAGGATAGAATTGAGCTTTGTCTGTTCCTTAGTGTCTGTAACTATATATTTAAATGCTCTTTTATTCCCCCAGAACATTTTCCAAGGAAAGGACATCCGGGAGCAGTTGCCTCATGAGTGCAAAGAATTTGAAGACATAAGTTCGAGTTGGAAAACCATTATGGGTTGTCTCCACAAGGATAAAAATGCCTTGCAGGGAACACACAAGCCTGGTATGACATGTTACTTTAAAGAATGTGCTCTTATTAAAACTGTAGCACGCAGTGTCTTCAGGCCCTAAAAATCCCTTAACAGCTCTATAAGAATATTTCATGAGTTCAGAGCCCAAATGTAAGTTTGAAACTTTTCTGATGATATTAAAAAATATTTAACATAATATGTAACATCTAAAATATCAGTATAGAAGAGGATAGCTAAACAAGGATTTGGATTGAGGAAAAAGAATTCCAAGTCATCTAATTTGTAAAATAAAAATGTGTTTTAAGTCTATGATCAACCTCTGTGCCTTGCAGGTTTGCCAGAGAAGCTGTCACAGATGGGTTTTGAGCTGGAGGAAATCCTTAAAGCCTTGGACACATACCTGGAGACCAAAAGGCAGATCTTCCCGAGGTTCTATTTCCTGTCCAATGATGACGTTCTGGAGATCTTGGGACAATCACAGAATCCACAAGCCATGCAGCCTCACCTGAAGAAGTGTTTTGACAACATTAAGAGCCTGTCTACTGAAAAGGCAGGGACAATCATACTCTGTGATCAGTGCTACACATTTACTGTTTACAACGGAGTTAATTGAGCGCAGCCATGTAAATATGTAAGGAGCAGTAATCGTTACAAATTTTCATGGCTTGTATTTCTTCATATCTCCTTTTTGATGCAATTTCATACGTATTTACATTTTTTGGATTGACCAGAGATAATTAAAGAGAGATAATTAAAAGCCCTTGTGCAGATTTTACTTAGTGTTCTTAAGGAAACTGGTGAGATTTTCTAAGCTTTCTCTTTGTGTTGATTGTGCTTTAAATAATATAAAACCACATTATGTGTACTGGAAACACTCCGCTTTGTCCTAAATAACTGGATTTCCTTCAAAATGTGTGTTTTCTAGACAAAGCTTAAAACACTAGCTGCTGGGATGTTCTCTGCTGATGGGGAGTTTGTTTCTTTATATGAAAAAGTGGAACTGAACAAACCTGTGGAGGTACAGCACTAACAATGATCCGAATTATAATATGACAGGGGTGTTGTGGTGATAAATGCAGTGGAGAAGATCATGATGCTGAATGTAAGCACCAGTTTATTTGCTTGTGTGCATGCAGGAGTGGCTGTGCGAGCTGGAGCATAGCATGCGCCTTTCACTAAAGGAGTCCCTGAAGGACTGCCTTGTAGATTTGAAGAGGATATCAGGACCAAGAGACAAATGGGTCCGAGCTTGGCCAGGACAGGTATGTCTGTTTTTGGCTTTCCTGTCCTGCTTTTTCTTTTTCTCTTATCTGATTTTCTCATTCACTGGCACTGATGCAGTTACTGGTCCTGCACATCCTGTTAATATTGTAGAAATCCCAGTGGCTTAAATAAAACTTATTTCTTTCCAGTTTAAAAGAGATTTACTCATCTTGTGTATTTGGTTTAAGTAATAAGCTACTTTACTCTTCTTATATATTATTTGTATCAAATTTATAGCATTGGCCTTTTAGTTTATAAAGTTAATAAGTCATTACATTTGCAACCTGTATAATTTTAATATTAAAGTAAGATTAAAACAAGGATTATTTCTCCCTGTTTTAGATGATAATCACAGCTAGTCAGATCCAGTGGACTTCTGATGTCACAAGAGCTCTCATTAACTGCAAAGAGAGAGATGACAAAGCACCCCTGAAGTCCATGAAGAAGAAACAGGTTTGACTGACTTTTTGCCACTTCACTAAACTTTTCTGAAAGTGTGTAAATATCATATTCTTTTTTGTTGGTGTCACACTATTTTATACTTATAAAAACATGTGGGTATTCAAGTCAAGGCCGGTATTGTGTGCGGTTATAGTGCATAGCTGTCATGTTGACAATAAAAAATGACCACGCATCAAATAAATTTGTCAAATTTTTGGCACAACTGTCTTTCTCAGGTCTCCATGCTTCAGTGCTATTCAGAGATCATTCGTGGTAACTTGCCCAAAGTCCTGCGTTTGAAGATCGTAGCTCTGGTGACAGTAGAGGTTCATGCTCGGGATGTTATTGATAAGCTGGCCAAGGCAGGTTGCTACGATGTCAGTGCCTTTGAGTGGGTCTCTCAGCTGCGACTTTACTGGGAAAAAGACCAGGTAAGCTGACCGCAAGACACTGATAGAACAGGTGAATTGATAAATTGATTTTATCAGTGGATTGTGGTGGTTAAAGGAACATTTATGCAGGTGGTATAAGTAACATTTAGTAAAGATGGGATTAAATTAGCATCTTGTTTGTTAAAAGTAAAAAAAAACAGTACTTAGTCTGAGCTAACCTGCTGTGATATGTTGGTATATACAGCTTCTCATATTGAATAGACAAATGAAAGTACTAGCTAATCACTTTCATTAGTTTCATGTAAGCTTAGTAATTTAGACTTAATTAGAATTTAAGCACGGTGGCACGGTGGTTAGCACTGTTGCCGCACAGCACAAAGGTCCTGAGTTCAATTCCACCATCAGGTCGGGGTCTTTCTGTGTGGAGTTTGCATGTTCTCCCCGTGTTTGCGTGGGTTCCCTCCGGGTACTCCGGCTTCCTCCCACTGTCCAAAGACATGCAACTTGTGGGGATAGGTTAATTGGATAATCCAAATTGTCACTAGGTGTGAATGTGCAAGTGAAAGTGAGTGCGAATGGTTGTCTGTCTCTGTGTGTTAGCCCTGCGACAGACTGGCGACCTGTCCAGGGTGTACCCTGCCTCTCGCCCTATGACAGCTGGGATAGGCTCCAGCGCCCCCCGCGACCCTGAAAAGGATAAGCGGAAGCGAATGGATAGAATTTAATTTAAACTCTTTTTGTTTCAGTTTTGTTTTGTTTTGTTTTGACTCCAGGGGAATGCAATGAATTGTATAATCCGACAGACCAACACAGAGTTCAACTATGGATATGAGTACCTGGGCAACTCGGGACGGCTCGTCATTACTCCGCTTACTGACAGGTGACATCGTATTACTCAGTTAATGCACACACAGACATCCAGAGTGTAATGATTTTCACCTTGGGCATCTTTTTGGTCCTAGAAAAAAACCTACTGTAACACACACTGGCACTAAAGTGTTTGTCAAAAAGTGGGCTGGAGTCAAATTTTCACTTCTTCAAATATTTGTTTTTTGTTTAGCATTACGTGTTCTGTTTTTTTATTTGGCTAATATTTGTAAAAATATGGAAGATATATAGCAATTCAACTTGGATGCTTTGGAAATGATAACTAGTGCTCACAGCACTGTTCCCTGACCCTTGCTGAGCATCAGGTACAGTGGCTGTGTAAAAGTTTTCTGTTTTCTACATTCAATGATCAGATCTATGATATGCCGAGGTTGTGTTCTCCCACTACAGGTACACGTCTTTCCATCTGTTCTTTTCATTGGCTGACAGAGAGATGCACATAAACGAGTTCTTGGATAGTCACTAGACTGTGTGTGAAAAATAAAATGGAAGACATTCTGTTTGTCAAGATGGTCTCTGAGTGCTATTTTTGCATGTGAATGTAGACAAAACCACAGCACAGCTATGTGGTGCATTTCGGTCATATGTCCTTACAAGTCCTTAAGTACAGATTATACAAGACAGTCACAAGATTTTACAGGTTATCAAGACAAAAATAAAATTCACGTTTAAAGATGGCTGTGGTTTGACTACTAAGACTGATCATTTCTGACGATTCTTCTAGAACAGGGATGGGCAATTCCAGGCCCCGAGGGCCGGTGTCCTGCAGGTTTTAGATCTCACCTTGGGTCAACACACCTGAATCACATGATTAGTTTGTTACCAGGCCTCTGGAGAACTTCAGGACACGTTGAGGAGCTAATTTAGCCATTTAAATCAGCTGTGTTGGTTCAAGGACACATCTAAAACCTGCAGGGACACCGGCCCTTGGGGCCTGGAATTGCCCACCCCAGTTCTAGAAGCGCATTTGTGAGGTCAAACACTGATGTTGGATGAGTAGGCCTGGCTCACAGCTTTTCTGTCAGGTTGAGGTCAGGACTCTGTGCAGGCCAGTCAGGTTCTTCCACACCACACTCACTCAGCTATGTCTTTATGGACTTTGCTTTATGCACTGGTGTGCAGTCATGGCTGAACAGGAAGGGGTCGTCCCCAAACTGTTCCCACAAATTTCGAGCATGAACTTGTCCAAAATGTTGGTGCTGAAGCATTAAGAGTTTCTTTCACTGCAACTAAGTGACTGAATTGGCTGCACTCCACTCTTTCACCAATCTTTGTAGAAACCGTCTGTATGCCTAGTTACTTGATTTTATACACCTGTGGCCATTAAAGTGATTGGAACACATGAATTCAATGATTTGGATGGGTTAGTGAATAAGTAAGAAACACCATGATTCCATTTTGTATAGAAGCTTGTTTTTGCCACTGGAAAAAAAAATGGCCTGGCAGACGTAACCTGAGATTTTGAATTATTATCTCACAATTTCAACTTTATGTAGCTCAAATTTGACTCACTGACCAAATTTCTTGAAATTTTGACTTCTGAGTGACTTTTTTTGAAAGCTTTTTTTGTTTGCATCTTGTGTGTGTTACAAAAATATTACTACCATGTTGCACAATAGTTCCAGTATGTGTTTAATACTTGTATTACAACATTTTTATTTGTCTGTAAAGTAAATGTCAGTGTTTTACTTCAGGTGTTACATGACACTGACCACAGCACTTCATCTCCACCGTGGAGGCTCTCCTAAAGGCCCAGCTGGTACTGGAAAGACAGAGACAGTAAAGGACTTAGGAAAAGCTCTAGGCATGTATGTCATCGTAGTCAACTGCTCTGAAGGACTGGACTACAAGTCCATGGGACGCATGTACTCTGGCCTGGCTCAGGTAGGAAGTAGTAGAGATGATTATATCAGGTGACCACAATAACTGTAAAAATTGGTACATTAATGCTTTTCATGCCTTGAGTAATTACCAGCTGTGATGCTGTATCTAGTACATGACTGTATGAAAAGTATCTAGCTGAAACCTTTTTGGCTTCAGTAAATTCTGAATAGCGTTTTCTTTTTGTGGCATTGACCCTTAGGCAGGCCAAAGGTTTTGCATGTCAGCTAAGGAAAAAACATAATCTACATAATCTGATTTCAAATTTGTGTGTATTTCATTATGTCCACCTCAAATAGACAGGAGCATGGGGATGTTTTGATGAGTTCAATCGTATCAACATTGAAGTGTTGTCAGTGGTGGCCCAGCAGATCCTTTCCATCCTGTCTGCTCTCACAGCTCTGCAGTCCAAGTTCTATTTTGAGGGACAACACATCCGTCTGGTCTCGTCATGTGGCATCTTTATCACCATGAATCCCGGTAGGTCAACAAAATTGTGCAATTGTCACCATATGTTTATAAGATAAGATAAGATAACCTTTATTAGTCCCATTTTTGCTGGGTTAAGGCTACCGACCTATACATACATTACAACATCACATGGGGAAGGCAGGTCAGAGAGGTATAACAATGGAAAATGCACAACACGAGGAAAGACGAGGAGAAAAAAGAACTCCCCACAGACTGAGCTCCAACAGGGGGATCAGTTTGAGAACAGAAAAAAACCACCTCAGCACATGAATCATCATATCTCACTACATAGAAGACATAAGCTTCGAAGGTGTTTGGAGGGGGGGTAGGTCTGTGTCAGTGTACATGCATATGTGTGCGTGTGAGTGTGTGTGTGTTCCGTGTTCAGCCGAGAGAAAGTGTCCCTTCACCCGGTTAGGCAAAAGTCAACAGTCTTCGGTCGACGCGGGTGGCCTTGAATGAGGAGGGAGAAAGTCACAGCACAGTCTTGTTATCTAAGGGAGAATTTTATTATTCCCGTCAGCTTTTACCTTGAGCATCCAGCTGATGTCAGGGGGGCCGCATGAGATGAAGATGGTAGCTGTTTTGGTTAGTGCGAACAAACTGCATCCAATTTTACAGTTGGTCTAATGTCCGTCACTGGTCACCAGGTCTCTCAATTCCCATTGTTCCACTCCAAGATGTTATCCATATTGCAGAGCCATGAGCTTCTCCAAGATCTTAACCATACTGTGTTCAAAAAACACAGTCTGAGTACTCACAGCCCTGCCCATCGTCTATCATGTCGGCCAGCCTTGTGGAATTTTGAACAGCTGTAGCTGCTTCTTGTTCTTCGATAAGCTAGGTCCGAGCCAGCTCCAATCAGCCAGAACTCTGTTATCGTGGTTCTGAATTGGTAGGTCGTTCAATGTCCTCCATCAAGAGTGTCCCCAGACACGCGACGCAACCGACCATCGAGTATCCAGCAGCAAACCTCTCCTCAGGACAATCAGGCTCTCCCAGGCGCAGGAGTTGTCAGTTTCATTAAGGGACCAGTTGATCAAATCCATAATTCTTCTTTAGGTTTTTAGAGAACAAGTCTGGGAGACTCTCTTAGGGTTAGAGAATAAGCCAGACTACACAAAAGACATGAGAAGCCAAGCAGGAAAGATAAGGGAGAGGGAGAAAGTTTGACCACCTCCGTCAAGAGCCAAGAGAAGAACATTAACCTATAGAGCAAGAGTTGACAGAAGAGGGAACCTGTACATGAAGATCTGTTTTATCCAAATCTAATCTATTTTCTCGCTTTATTTTCTTTTCCTCAGGTTATGCTGGTCGTACTGAGCTTCCTGACAACCTGAAGTCCATGTTCAGACCTATATCAATGGTGGTGCCTGACTCTACTCTAATTGCTGAGATCCTGCTCTTTGGTGAGGGCTTCAACGACTGCAAGGTACTAACACTGTATGGAAACTGTATCCCAGCACTGTTAATGCTACAAGCAAAATAACGGCAAGCGATATTAGCATTTAAGATTGAAGTGCGCTCTTTGCTAAAAGCATTAGATTTGTTGCTCTACTGGTCTAACACAAATATGTTGCTTTGGTTTTAGTGCAACAAAACTGTAATATATTCTGCAGGAATGATGCTGCAAGCAAGTGTTTGAATGGTAATGTTGTAGTCTTGGTTACTGGAGTTTATCGTGGAGCATGAAGAGATTACATTACAGTATGTAACTGTTGGGATAAATTGAGATTTATGAGGTGCAAGAACAAAGTAGGTCAAAGACAGTATTGCAGGTAGTTTTCATCTATGTATCTACTTCAGGGTTGCAGGGGGGCTGGAACCTATCATAGCTATCATAGGATGAAAAGGCAGGGTACACCTACGTACAACACAGGTTTGCAGTATACCTTAACACAGAGAAACATTCACACTTATGGCCAATTTGAAATAACCACACTGTTAGACTTTTCATCGCCACTTTAGGGTAACATACTGGCGTCACTGTTGCCAGCGTCATACCGTAACGCCGTGTTACGGTAGCTTACCGTTCTGCAGGATGATACCGTTTTTTGCTGGTGTGGTATAATACTCTTGGACAAATTATGGTAACGCACCGTAGCCTTTTTTACGGTATCTCACTGGCGTCACTGTCGCCAGTGAGATACCGTTATGTCGTAAATTACGTCAACAAAGTAACATCATACTGTGATTTAGAAATTGGTATACTACCGTTTATTCACGGTATGTCACTGTAACTGCAAGGTAATAAACTGCAATATATTTACTAGTAGCTTACCGTTATCATGCATCATCAGTACCAAAAATATTCATCTCTGCTAGAGGACACCGTGTCCCAACAGACGGTCATTTACTGTTTAACAGGTCGTAATTGACCGTAATTTCAGTTAACAGTAACATACTGTAAGAGACTGGAGAGTTCCAAAAAAATTGGATGGATAGATAGACACACACACACACAAAATATAATTCATGTGCTTTACACCACTTTATTTCAGTTCTGATTTTTCCCTGCTGAAATACACATTTCCAAAATCAAAAACTGAAAAGAATTAAAAACATATTTTCATTGAGGAAGCATTTGTTTTTACTAAACTATGTAATCCATTATTTTCTCAGATGGTTGTACAAACAATAACGATATTATGTCATATCGATATCATGGCAGATAACATATGCTCAAGTGTTGGGTTTTCTTAGTTATATTTTGTAGGGTCTTAAACCTACAATGTGAAGTGCCTTGGCATTCATTTTGTTGGCACCATACAAATAAACTGAATTGTAATGAATATAATATCAAGTCCCACACGTCTGCCTTTATATACACTTTGTCCAAAATACTGGCTCACACCACCAAATCAATGCACAAAACAGGGTCCACAAGGACATGGATGAGCGTGTGTGGTGTGAAGGAACTTGACTGACCTGCACTGAACCCTGATCTTGCTTTGTGGACTGAGTTCATTGATTTGTAGGGTGAGCCAATACATGTGACAATTAAAGTGTAAGTAGCTGAAATAATTTTTAACAAACGGGTAAAAGAAGGAAAAAAAAATCAAAACTGTTGCACTCAAAAAAACCTATTGGACAGAGACAGCGTCTTGCAAGATGGCAAGAGAGCTTGTCTTCATTGTTGTTCATCTTGTGTAAATGTCCAGCAAGCATGGGCCATGGATCATCTGTGGAGACACAGGTAACAACACATTGATCACTTAAATTATACAAGAAATTCACTAAAAATGGCAAAAACAGTTACCTAATTTGAAGTTCTCCACTCAAATTCAATAAGCCGCTGGAGGAAAGTTGTGACATGAGGGTTAATCGCTTCACAGTGGTCCCAGTTTTTCTGCTTGTCCCAACCTTGGAGGTACATTTTGTTCCCTCTTCAGGGTTTATCCTTACAAAAAACCTTAAAACATGCCATAATAAATAGTAACATACAGTAACATTGAGTTGTGATTTGAAATTTGAGTTATTTAGTTATAATTTATTCATCGTCTATCACTATTAGCTAACTGTTCAAACATACCTCTGAATTAGTTCCAATGTTGCACACACTGACTCCTGGTATTCCAGGTTCAATACATAGAATGAACCAAAGAAGACTGACATTGCATCAGCAAAGGTGTTCTCTTTGTCCAGCTCGACAATTACACGCCCCTCTGCACTCACCATCCAGCAGGTGGCGGTCATTGAACTTTGTCCTTAAATGTATAGGGGCAACATTGTCATTGTCATTATGCAACATAAAATAATTTCAATACTTCACTTCTTCACACTGTCTAGATAGTCATAGAGCAAATAGCTACGTACAGTTAATTATTAATGGCCTTATGTACATAAGTCCGTCTTAACATATTATAATTGTACATAATTGAGAATTATTCTGCACATTAAACACACCTAACAAAGAGTCAGCCCAATTAAATTACCAGAGATAAATCAACTGTATGGTTATTCTGGAGTTTATAGTTTGTGCTGCTGTTAAACTTTACAGTATTGACTTCAGTATTTCTGCTGTTGGTGTAGCTAGACTACTACGTTGATCAGTAATATGTAATGTAAAATTTGATATTGTTACTTTGCTGGATTCACTGAGACACATGTCCAACAACCTTGGTTTATAAAGGAAATTACAGAAATTTGAGCTAACAAAACAGAGACTGGATACCTGTGTCCATGAAAAGCTCCTGTGCCAAACAGAAATTGTAATATGGTCTAATCAGCTCTATTTCATGAATGACTTCTTACCAAGCATAATCAGCCTTGGGGTGCTTGGCAGGTTGCTCTCTGCTTCAAGGGACATCCTGGTAGGTGTTTCCTGCCAGAAAAAGGACCAAGACATTTTATGTAACAAAAAAACAAAACAAAACAGGACAGCAAGCAATAGCATCAAACATAGAGCTGTATGAAAAAAGCTTAGATCTGCTAAGACAAAGGGGGAGTCTTCATCTTCCTTGTAGTACTTCATCATGAGAAGTATGGCTGCTGTGCCAACCTTGTTGTTGGTCAAAACTCCCTCACTTTCTATCTGCTGGATGAGTGTCCTTATACCAAGGTTCCATTTGAGCTTCTGGCTGGAGAAATAGTTAATAATCCTTCCGCCTTTGGTTATGAGGGGCTGACCTAAGCGCTCACTGATATCGATGGCTGTGAGTTTGTAAAAGTGGTTCGAAAGACCTTTCCGAGTAAACAAGAATGGCCACTGCTCCTGAATTTCAGCTACTGAAAGTGAGGGACAACTGTTGATAAGCTGCCGCTGAGAAATATATGTGAGGCACATGAAGTCATCCACATCAGGTCTCTCCACAGCTCCAGGTCCTTCTGAATTAAAAATTGTTAACAGGATGTGTTTCTTTTCCTCTAAAGAAGCTTGTGTTTCCCCCTACGGAAGTTCAACTGGCTGCCAATTTATACAACCATAGCTATCAACAAGGCATCTAACTTTTTTAGGTGAGGTTGCATTACTGTTGGGACTACAGTCTTCCTCATTCCTGGTTCTCTTTGTTTGACGAAGTCTATGTGTTGTATTATCTTGATTAACATGTTCAACTCTAGATTTGATGCTTCTTAGTAGTGAATAATGTCCACAACCCAGTCTTTCTCCCTTTTCAGTAAAATCTGCTGTTTGAGGGTATCTGTTTACAATGATCTTAGCAACCTCTTCGTAGGATGCACGTTTAGGGTTTCTGCAGTTAACTTGCATGGCCTCCACAACAATTCTAACCATACTTCTCCTGTCCTCTGGATGAGCTCTGTCTCCTCTTGTGATTGCATGCGACAGTTGGAGTGGAAATCTTTCACAAGCTCCAGAGTAATGGTGTCATTCAAATTCTTTGGTCTGCCATCTAAAAAAAAAAAGAGAGAGAGAGAGATCATTGGAAAAGCAACTTTATATAGCTATTTCAACAAATATGTCCTCTTTAAAAGATGAACCCTGCAATTAGGATTGAGTACTAACAGAAAGGCAGTTTTGGGGACCTTGTCTGAAGATGAAAATCAATCCCAGGACTGCAAAAGAACTACAAGCTGTAGTTGAAAAATACATCGTAAAATACAGTATATTTTACAGTTTGTCACAATTTCCACCCTTAGTCCTACCGTTACCAACGAAAGGTTAATGGTGTTAGATTCAGTGTCTACTTTTGCTTCGTGCATTGCACAGCTGCAAAGATCCTGAAATTCCTCTATGATGCTCTGTATAGTGCTGGTTGGCAAGAGCATTTTAGCCTGCATTTTTAAACGACGCAAAGTCAACTGTCTTCTAATAGATTAACTGTGTCCTGTCCTTGTATTATGGCAAATCCCCCAATTTCTTGTTGCCTTGACTGCTGAACTGTCTACTTATGTTTTTGAGAAATATGGCTGGAAAATGATGTTCGGACACTGAAGTATTTAGAGCAACCTTCAAATGGACATAATACTTTCTCTGTGCAGCATACCCACATCCAGGAACTTGACAGCTGAGGTCACCAGTGAACTTATAAAACTCCTCCTCAGTGGTCTCCCTTCTTGTTCTGTGATTTCTAGGCATATGTGAATGAAGGGCAGAAAAGGTTCTGAAAGTGGCAGGGAGTTCTCAGTTCCACAAGAAAGCCTATAGTTAGCTACATGTTTGTGGCTTTTAACATGCAAACTGAACAATATAAATTTCCGTTCTAAATTTTGTGGCACTGAAGCCACAAAATTTAGAAATACACATAGTTGCAAAAAGTTCAGTGACCAATTACCTCTCCTAAATGACATATGCAATGCAAAAAATAAGAGTATTGTCAATAGGGACCAATTCCCAGTTTTTACATGATCAAAATTATTCACAAAAGGCTTCAATAAACAGAAAATGTGTGCCGACAAGAGAACAGTGCACAAAAATGAAAAGATATTTGAGCTCGACGCTTTAATGGGTTTAACATGACTTAGTCAGCACTCCGCACCGTACAGGTAGTACAAGCACACCTGAAAACACTGACCAGCTAACAGCTTTAAGCATTTGGGCGCAACCTCGGTAGTTCACCGATTCACCTGTTGCAAACGTCCAAGTTTTCTATCAAGTCTCATAAATCCATCGGCAACTATTATCTAACTAGTCTTTTGAGTCTCCACATTCATAGATATTGACATTTTGTCTTAGCATTTGAATGAAAATATCCTGGTAGGGTAGCTTAAAAGTCAAAACAAACAGTAATAAGAACGCATTTCGGACTTCTCTTGAATAAGTGAAAAAAAACCACTTACCTTCAGACTGATTAGCTGGTGTCAATCCAACTTTAATGTGTCCCATGTCAGTCCGTTTTAGGGGAAAAGTGTTAAGTGGTTTCATTTAATTTTGAAATACTCCCGCATGGACGAGTAATTTGGAGTCTAGCAGAGTTATCACGAATAGCATACGATCTTCAGATATAATCCAATCAACCTTGCATTTAACCCGATTGAACATCCAGTTACCTCTGACTACTTCTAAGTTGCACATGTTAACGGTCTCATCATCACTCTGTGCTGCAGCGAACTGGATCTGTGGCACAGGATAGTTGATGGCCATGTTGTTCTCCTGCTTTGCAGCTTTGTTTGAGTCTGAATTGCGTCTTAAACGTGCAAAACTAAGAAAAGCAGATCAATATTTTCTTCTTGTTGTTATTTAATGGTGGTTGGCAACCAGCGAAAGGAGCATTAACCACCTCGAGCAATATTTTCTATCCCCATTGTTGTTTTGAAAGTGAATACCCGACGTGTGCGTCATACGTCACGTTGTACGTCAGGTGAAGGTGTGGTGTCGGCTATCGCACCTGTCGCATTAAAAAGCTTTAAAAACGTAACAATGGCTTTAAAAACACAACCCAACGAGCTAAACATGAACAAACATAAACACCTGTGTTACATTATCACGTATATCCAGGACATCTCTTCTGAACCAAGACGCAGTGGTGCTACAAAGGAATTATTTCTTTAGGAGAGAGCATTTAATAGCAGTCTGGCCTGCAACATAATGCACCGCTAAAAATACAGTTTCTGCTTGTACCAGAATTTATTAATTTTGAGAGTGAAGTTGTAGGACTGATGCTGGTTAGTGGTGTAGGTTTCATGGATGTGACACCTTAACTTATGTAAAATGACGGCCAGAGCATACTATTAGGTTAGTTCACTGTAGTTAGGCAGAGGTGTCTTAAAAAGTACCACCTTATACAAAACAAATGAAGGTCCAGTATAAGAAAGAATAAGAAGAGAAAAAAGGAACACCCTGCTAAATGAAGTCATTTTAAAACATTATTCTAAATGTAGCCATTAGTTTTTGTTGCTGGCCATACAAAAAATAAGTATACTTCAATTATATTTCCCAAGTATACCTTACCTAGTACATATACTAATAATGCTTCTTGGGACTATATTGGCCCCCGTTTTAGTACATAACAGTATTCTTGAAATTAACTTTTAGATGTACTTTTTGTTCACTATAAATGTACTAGCATAATGTCATAATGTCTACAAGAGTATAATTAAAATATACTCGACTCTATCACAATACTAACCTTACAAGTATACTATTAATTTACTTTTTAGTTTATATTTGAGTTACTTCTGATTGAAAAACAGTAATTGAAATGCAACTGAAACATGTAACAAATCTCTTCATTCCCCAGATATCAGATCTAACTATCAAAGGCTTCATTTGTAGAGAACTGCACCCATAGTTCAAGTACCAGAATTATATTGTGAACAGGTGAGAAAAGGTTTTGAGAGTTGAAGTTTATTAACTATTGACCCTTTTCACTCACGGTTTGAACAATTTCATTTTTTTAAATTAATAATGTACCCCCACTTACTCTGTTCAAAAGGTAAAAGACATTGCACAAGAATTTTTGACAGATTCTTGTTTTAAAACATCAATCATTTGTTTCATAGTTGTTTTAATTTCACAGTTTCACTGCAATGCATGCTGGGTATTTCTTTTTACTTCTTAGTAAACCTCAGGTATACTTCAAATAAATTACATACTACATAGTATGCTACAAGCACTACTATACTACAAGTAT